>NC_052165.1:90799003-90895856 GCF_902713615.1 Scyliorhinus canicula | reverse complement strand
ACTGGGACGACACAGATCTTATAAAGAAAACCATGGTAAAAATCCTCAACATAGACACACACACCGACTCATCAAGTGGCTGGGGGGGGACTTCAACTGTGTAAAGGACCCTCGGACAGACAGATCCAGCCCCAAATCGGGGAAAATAACGAATATGGCAAGGGAGCTCCAAGGAGCAGATGGGTGCAGTGGACCCTTGGAGGTCCCAGCACCTAAGGGATAGAGAATTCTCCCCTATTCGCTGGTCGACTGGGTCTACTCAAGGCTCAACTTCTTTATAGGGGGAAAATCGGTGCTTCCAGCGGCAATGGGAGTGGAATACTCCGCAATTGTAATCTCCGATCACGCTCCACACTACGTGGATGTGAGATTGGAGATGGGTCGGGCTCAATGCTCCCTCCTCCCATGGCACCTGGACACAGCTCTCCTCGCCCATAGGCTTTTTGCGATCGGGTATCACAGGCATGTAACCAACAACCAGAATGGGGGCACTGAAGGCAGTGATTAAGGGGAGGAATTATTGCGTTCAAGGCGCGCAAAGATGGGGAGGAGAGGGTGGCCAGGCAACAGCTGGTCAACTCCACACTGGAGACGGACCGGTGGTATGCCACAGACCCAATCGTGGAACTGCTGGCGGAGAGGAAAATAATTGCAAGAGGTATTGGACCTGCTCTCCACTGGGAAAGCAGAGCGCCAGCTCATGGAGCCAATGCCTCCTGGCTCACCAGCTGTGCAAGCAGGCAGCCTTGAGGGAAATAGCCCAGGTTATAGACAGACACGGCAAGCGAGTCGCTGCGCCAGGAACGATCAATGAAGCCTTTTGCAACTTTCTCCCGAGGGCTGTACACCTCCAAGCCTCCAGAGGGGGACTCGAGGATCGAGCAGTTCCTCAATGGACTGGACTTGCCGGCCATTGGGGCAGACAGGAGACGGGGCCTGGAAGCACCACTAGAACTGGGGGAAGTCATGGAGAGCATTAACTCCATGCAGGCGGGGGAAGGTGCTAGGGCCAAATGGATTCCCTGCGGACTTCTACAAAACATGGCCCTGCACTGTCGGGAGATGTTCTCTGAATCGCTAGGAAGGGGCATCCTGCCACCAACACTGGCACAAGCCTCAATGTTTCTCATATCCAAAAGGACAAAGGTTCGATGGAGTGCAGGTCCTAAAGGCCCATCTCACTACCTAACGTGGACACAAAGATCCTGGCGAAGGCCCCAGCGAGGCGGCTGGAGAGCTGTGTGTTAGAGGCAGTCACGGAGAACCATACGGGCTTTGTCAAGGATGGGCAGCTAATATCGAACATCAGGCGCCTGCTGAACAGGGTCAGATATGGGAGCACTTCCGTCATTGACGGGCGGATTTTCCCTGAGGATTCAGACCCGTTGGATGAGGTGAAGGCAAAGTGGGAGAGGGCGCTGGGACCTACAGTGGATGATGAGGTGTGGAGTGAGGCCGTTCATCGGTCTTGGCCCAAACTGTTGGGTCTCCTCCTTTAGCACCATGTCAGCGATTCTGAATATCGATCTGGGACCTGGTTCTCTGGTGACCATTATTGGGCTGTCGGACTCGCCGGGTTGCAGACGAAAGTAAAGGCAGATGTCCTTGCCTTTGCCTCGCTGTCTGCCCGGAGGTGGAATCTGCTGAGGTGGAGGTCTCCAACTCCGCCCAGCACCATGGTGTGGAGGGGTGACCTAATGGACCTCTTGTACCTGGAGAAAGTCAAGTACACCGTCAGCTGGTCGGTTGAGAGGTTCAACTGGAAATACTAATATTTATTATTGTCACAAGTAGGCTTACATTAACACTGCAATGAAGCAACTGTGAAAATACCCTAGTCGACAAATTCGGGTACACAGAAGAGAATTCGGGATACTGAGGGGGAATTCAGAATGTCCAATTCACCAGACAAGCACGTCTTTCAGGACTTGCGGGAGGAAGCCGGAGCACCCGGAGGAAACCCACGCGGACACGGGGAGAATGTGCAGACTCCGCACAGACAGTGACCCAAGCCGGGAATCGAACCCGGGTCCCTGGTGCTGTGAAGCAACTGTGCTAACCACGGTGCGACCGTGCTGCCCCTGGCTCCCAATCATTGCCTACTTTAAGGAATTAATCACTGTCAGTTGCTTGGGGGGTGTGTGGTGTGTTGCGTTTTCACTTCCCTTTGTGAATGAGGTGTGTACGGTTGTTTGGGGTTTCGTTATGTTGGTTTTGCTGTGGCTGATATGGGTTTGGTTCGAAAACATATTGTAAATGGAACGTCTTTAATAGGAATATTTTCTTTTTTAAAAAGGCGAGCTGCAGCTTCTTCGCCAAACTTAAAAGGTTGGCTTTAAACCATCCGGAGTAATCACTTCCACCCCAAGAAAAAGTTTGCAACTGATGGAGCCATCTTTGTTCACTCCCTATTTAAATTTCATCCCAGTCGTTCCACACACACTCTTAAATTCATTCACCCCCAACCAAACAAGGAATTATGCTTAAGATCCCGGACAAGCCCCCAATTTTATTACGATTCCAAACCAGGCCCAATACAGGTTAGGATAGTGGACCGAAACCCAATATTTTAGTTTATTTGTAAGATTGCGGAATGAATGATTCGCTCCAGGAACGATTGCATGAAGAAATTGAGCTTTTTTAAAAATTAAAACACCACCCTCATCCCAACACCGCCCTCACTCCCACCCCACATCACCCACACCACCCATCCCCACCACTCCCCCTCGCCCGCTGTCTAATCGTCTTTCATGCATCTGTCCTTGTATCTTGCAGGACCTGCTGATGATGGCGACGTCCCCCCCCCGCCCCCAGCCAGTGCCGCAGCCGGAACCGGCCCGCCATGTGCTGACCAACAACGGGGGCACTGACACTGGGGGGCATACGCGTGTAACCCAAGACACCACGGAGCTCGAGCCTGGAGATGAAGAGGCTCCTAGGACTCTCTGGTGCTCATCACACAGCTGCTCCGGTACAGCAGGTGGAGGTAGGAACCCCCGACGGGGTGGACGGTCGGAGGACAGGCTGGCCCCGAGGACTGGCTGCCGTCCAGACGGGTATCGGGCTTCTGGAATGGACAGTCCCATCGATTGTGCAGATGCAGTCACAGAGCCTGGGATTACATGAGGGGATGACGGCGAAGATCCAGCACCTGCGGGTACAGATGGAGGAGTCCAACCGCGTGCAGGCGCAGGGGGTGGTGCCGACCACGTGTGCCACCCAGGCCAACACCGCACAGGTAGCGTCCGCGGTGGAGGCAATGGGGGCATCGGTCTTGACCATGCATCAGCATGTCCACTCTGGGGCATTCTGTGCAGGCGGTGGCCGAGGCCCAGGACAGGGCTGCCCTCTCGCAGGCAGCCATGCGCCAGAGCCAACTGGACATCGCAGCAGCGCTCCAGTGCACTGTCAGAGGGTTAATACTGAGGGAGTGCCGCACTGTCAGAGGGTCAGTACTGAGGGAGTTCCGCACTGTCAGAGGGTCAGTACTGAGGGAGTGCTGCACTGTCAGAGGGTTAATACTGAGGGAGTGCCGCACTGTCAGAGGGTCAGTACTGAGGGAGTGCTGCACTGTCAGAGGGTCAGTACTGAGGGAGTGCCGCACTGTCAGGGTCAGTACTGAGGGAGTGCCGCACTGTCAGAGGGTCAGTACTGAGGGAGTGCCGCACTGTCAGAGGGTCAGTATTGAGTGAGTGCCGCACTGTCAGGGTCAGTACTGAGGGAGTGCCGCACTGTCAGAGGGTCAGTACTGAGGGAGTGCCACACTGTCAGAGGGTCAGTACTGAGGGAGTGCTGCACTGTCAGAGGGTCAGTACTGAGGGAGTGCCGCACTGTCAGAGGGTTAATACTGAGGGAGTGCTGCACTGTCAGAGGGTCAGTACTGAGGGAGTGCCGCACTGTCAGAGGGTCAGTACTGAGGGAGTGCTGCACTGTCAGAGGGTCAGTACTGAGGGAGTGCCGCACTGTCAGAGGGTTAATACTGAGGGAGTGCTGCACTGTCAGAGGGTCAGTACTGAGGGAGTGCCGCACTGTCAGAGGGTCAGTACTGAGGGAGTGCCGCACTGTCAGAGGGTCAGTACTGAGGGAGTGCCACACTGTCAGAGGGTCAGTACTGAGGGAGTGCCGCACTGTCAGAGGGTCAGTACTGAGGGAGTGCCACACTGTCAGAGGGTCAGTACTGAGGGAGTGCCGCACTGTCAGAGGGTCAGTACTGAGGGAGTGCTGCACTGTCAGAGGGTCAGTACTGAGGGAGCGCCGCACTGTCAGAGGGTCAGTACTGAGGGAGTGCTGCACTGTCAGAGGGTCAGTACTGAGGGAGTGCCGCACTGTCAGAGGGTCAGTACTGAGGGAGTGCCGTACTGTCAGAGGGTCAGTACTGAGGGAGTGCTGCACTGTCAGAGGGTCAGTACTGAGGGAGTGCTGCACTGTCAGAGGGTCAGTACTGAGGGAGCGCCGCACTGTCAGAGGGTCAGTACTGAGGGAGCGCTGCACTGTCAGAGGGTCAGTACTGAGGGAGTGCTGCACTGTCAGAGGGTCAGTACTGAGGGAGTGCCGTACTGTCAGAGGGTCAGTACTGAGGGGGTGCCGCACTGTCAGAGGGTCAGTACAGAGGGAGTGCCGCACTGTCAGAGGGTCAGTACTGAGGGAGTGCTGCACTGTCAGAGGGTCAGTACTGAGGGAGTGCCGCACTGTCAGAGGGTCAGTACTGAGGGAGTCCCGCACTGTCAGAGGGTCAGTACTGAGGGAGTGCCGCACTGTCAGGTCAGCACTGAGTGAGTCGATATCCGTCCCTTATCCCACATCAGATGATCTGGACCTGGGGGGACGTCCGGTGACGGCGGGCAGGAGGCGGCCGCGCAACGGTGGGCTCCCGATCGGTAATGGCATTTTCGGGGCTTTAAGCCCGGTCCCAGGGTCCACGGAGGCATCAAAGGCAGGGAGAAGGCACGGAGGAGGCACAGCAGAAGAAGATGTCCAGGATCAGCAAGAAAACGGCTGGTAAAAGAACAGCTGAGGGCCCGTCGGGGAGTGGAGAGGTCACCAGGGGAGGCCGCATTGCTGAAGGCTGAAGAAATAACTAAGGTAATGGCTGCAGAATTCGAAAGGCAGTTTACAATACACCTGGAGGTGATGAAGGAGGTTTTGAGTGTGCTGGTGGAGGAGGCGATTTCCCCGGTGGCGGTGGCGAGTGCAGTGGCGGAGGTGCGTGCGCAAGGGGAGGCGCTGAAGGTAGTGGAGGAGACGGTGGCGCAGCATGGTGATCAACTTAACTTGATGGGGAAGGAGATGCGGAAGGTGATGGAGATTAACAAGGATCTGCGAGGAAAATTGGAAGATCTGGAAAACAGGTCCTGGGGACAGAATTTGAGGATTTTTTGGCTGCCCGAAGGAGTTGAAGGGCCGAGGCCGACGGAGTATTTTGCCGCTATGCTGGCGAAACTATTGGGGCAGGGGGAGGATCCCTCCCGATATGAACTGGATCGGGCTCATCGGTCGGGGAGGCCTGTACCAAAGGCGGGTGAGCCACCAAGAGTAGTGACTTTGTGCTTCCGTAGGTACAGTGTGAAGGAGAAGGTCCTGTACTGGGCCAAGCAGAAGCGGGTGGTGCAGTGGGCTGGAGCTGGTATACGTGTATACCAGGACTTTACGGTGGAGCTGGCGAGGAGGCGGGCTGCTTTCAACCGGGTGAAGAGGGCACTGTACATTAGCACGGTACAGTGTGGCATTGTATATCCAGCGAAGCTGAGGGTGACTTACAAGCTCAAGGACTTTTATTTTGGAACGGCGGAAGCAGCGGAGGAGTTTGCGAAGGCAGAAGGACTGTGGCAGAATTGAGAAATGGCCATGTGCAGATGTAACCTCAGGACTGTATTTTCTTCTTCTTTTTTGTCTCTTCTTTTTTTGTTTCACTGCGTCCAGGTGTATGGGCTAAAGGAGCCAATGGTGTATATATCTGGACAAGGGAAGTGATGGGATTTGCACTCGAAGCGAGGGCTCTTTGGGGTGCAGGTGGATATGCGGGGTGTGCGTGCTAAAAGGGGATTACTGGGCTTTCCTTGGGCCGGGCAAGAGGGAAAGGGACCCAGACGGGGCCTCCGCGCTGGCCGGTTTAAACCGGCCAGTGAACGGGAGTGAGATGGGGGGGAGGGGCTGCGGCCATCAGAGCCTGGCAGAACAGGGTACGAGTGGTCTAGCCGGAGTGGAAAGTTGGGGGGAAGGAAACGAGGTTGGGGGGAGGGGTTTTACAAGAGGCAGTGGACGGGAGGAGTTGGGGGGAGGGGGGGGCGCGTTTACAACTCTTGGGTATCACATACGGTACTCTTTCGGAGGTTGGACGGCGTTGAGTGTGTGTGTGGGGGGGGGGGGAGTGGATTCTAGGGTGACCAGGGGCGGGGGGGGTGGACTTTAGGGTGACCATGGGCGGTCCTGGGCCCCTTTCTTTTTTCTCCTTTGTTTTTTTGTTTCCACCGTGGGTGGGTTTGTTTTGTTGGATGCACATATTGACAGGTGGGCCGTTGTTTGGGGTGGTGGGAGGATGGGATTGTTGTTCTTGTTAAGGGGATTGACTTTGTATTTGTTACTGTTTGGGGGTGGGGTAGGAATTTTGGGGGAAAATGTGAAAATGGAGAATAAAAACATTTTTTAAAAAAAGGTGATCTGGGCCTGGAGCAGTTGCTGTTTTGGGAGTTTTCTGAGCACTGATTGGCAGTTGTGTTTTCTGCCTTCCATCAGTAGCTGCTTCTCAGCCAGTTCACTGTCTGGATGTTCCCTGTACCTGGGGTGGGGGGGGTGTCAGCGACGAGGCCCAGTCGATTTGGTAGTCCCCTCGTGGATGAGGTGAAGGCCCCTGCCTGAGCCGATTCCTCCCAGCGAACGCTGGTTAATCCCTGCGGATCCCCATCCCCCGGCTGGACCATTCACTCTCCAGACGCTCAGCTAATCCCCCAACCCCCACCCCTACTTCTCTATCCCAAAACATCCCCTGAAATAAATCTCAGGGCGTCATGTTGGAGAGGGGCCACCGAAAATAGCCCTTTAATTGGATTAATAGTTTGTAATCCATCTCCGACAGGTTCAAGTAACTTAACCCCGCCACCCGTCCGTACGTCAGGGTAAAGAGAAATGGATATCCTCTTTCCCTCACTGTCTCACTCTCTGCATCTGCTACTCTCTCTCTCTCCGCCTGTCTCGCCCTCTATTTTTCACTTCTGTCTGTCTCTCCTCTGTCTCTCTCTCCCCTCAGCCTCTCTTTCTTTCCCTCTGTCTCTCTCACTGTCTCTTTCTTTGTCACTCTCTACCTCTCCGGCTCTGACTCTCTCTTTCTTTCTCTTTCCCTCTCTCTGTCTTCCTCTATCTCTCGCCCTCTCAGTCTCTTTCTCTCTGACAATCGCTCTCTCTGTCTCTCTCACTCTCTCCATCTCTCTCACTCACCCTCACTATCTGTCTCTTTCTCTCTCACTCTCCCTGTCTCTTTTTCTGTGTGTGTCTCTCTCTCTCTGTCTCTCTCTCTCTCAGTCTCTCTGTCTGTCTGTCTGTCTCTCTTTCTGTCTCTCTGTGTGTCTCTGTCTCTCTGTGGGTCTCTCTCTTTTTTTCTCTCCCTCTGCCTGTCTGTGGGTGTGTTTCTCTCTCTGACTGTCTCTGTCTCTCTCTCTCAGAGAACTTCACGTTAGCTTTACACAAAGAAGTGTAACTACCATAAGAAGACAAGCACATCACAAATAGGAACAGGTGGAGCCCACACGACCCAAAGTGACCACATGGCCCAAAGTGACCACAAGGGCCCAAAATGACCACAGGGCCCAAAATGACCACAGGGCCCAAAGTGACCACAGGACCCAAAGTGACCACAGGCCCAAAGTGACCACAGGCCCCAGTGACCACAAGGCCCAAAGTGACCACAGGGCCAAAAGTGACCACAGGACCCAAAGTAATCACATGGCCCAAAGTGATCACATGGCCCAAAGTGACCACAATGCCCAAAGTGACCACAAGGCCCAGTGACCACAAGGGCCCAAAGTGACCACAAGGGCCCAAAGTGACCACAGGGCCAAAAGTGACCACAGGACCCAAAGTAATCACATGGCCCAAAGTGACCACAATGCCCAAAGTGACCACAAGGCCCAGTGACCACAAGGGCCCAAAGTGACCACAAGGGCCCAAAGTGACCAGAGGACCCAAAGTGACCACAAGGCCCAAAGTGACCAGAAGGCCCAAAGTGACCACAGGGCCCAAAGTGACCAGAAGGCAATAGTGACCACAGGGCCCAAAGTGACCAGAAGGCCCAAAGTGACCACAGGGCCTGAGGGGACCACAGGGGCCCAAAGAGCCTCCTCCCCACCCCCCCCCCCCCAGTCAATATGTTCATGATTAATCCTTGGCGTCAACCCCACTTTTCTGCACGTCCCCACAGACGTTGATTCACTGACACATCAAATATTTGTCCATTCCAGCCTTAAATAAATTCAACAATGTAGCAATTAAAGTTATCTGGCATAGACACTCCAAATATTCACAACATATTGGAGAATCACTATTGAGGGAGTGCTGCACTGTCAGAGCGTCAGCACTGAGGGAGTGCTGCCCTGTCAGAGGGTCAGTACTGAGGGAGTGTCGCACTGTCAGAGGGTCAGTACTGAGGGAGTGCTGCCCTGTCAGAGGGTCAGTACTGAGGGAGTGTCGCACTGTCAGAGGGTCAGTACTGAGAGAGTGCCGCACTGTCAGAGGGTCAGTACTGAGGGAGTGCCGCACTGTCAGAGAGTCAATCCTGAGGGAGTGCTGCACTGTCAGAGGGTCAGTACTGAGGGAGTGCTGCAGTGTCACAGGGGCAGTACTGAGGGAATGCCGGACTGTGAGAGGGTCAGTACTGAGGGAGTGCCACACTGTCAGAAGGTCAGTACAGAGGGAGCGCTGTACAGTCAGAGGGTCAGTACTGAGGGAGTGCCGCACTGTCAGAGGGTCAGTACTGAGGGAGCGCTGCACTGTCAGAGGGTCAGTACTGAGGGAGAGCCGCACTGTCAGAGGGTCAGTGCTGAGGGAGAGCCGCACTGTCAGAGGGTCAGTACTGAGGGAAAGCCGCACTGTCAGAGGGTCAGTACTGAGGGAGAGCCGCACTGTCAGAGGGTCAGTGCTCAGGGAGTGCAGCACTGTCAGAGGGTCAGTACTTAGGGAGTGCCGCACTGTCAGAGGGTCAGTACAGAGGGAGCGCTGCACAGTCAGAGGGTCAGTACTGAGGGAGTGCCGCGCTGCCAGAGGGCCAGTACTGAGGGAGAGCCGCACTGTCAGAGGGTCAGTACTGAGGGAGTGCGCACTGTCAGAGGGTCAGTACTGAAGGAGTGCTGCACTGTCAGAGGGTCAGCACTGAGGGAGTGCTGCACTGTCAGAGGGTCAGTACTGAGGGAGTGCTGCACTGTCAGAGGGTCAGTACTGAGGGAGTGCTGCACTGTCAGAGGGTCAGTGCTGAGGGAGTGCCACACTGTCGGAGCTAATTATGCAATGTGGGATTTTCTGGTGTTGAAGGGGCCATACAGCTTCAAGTCTGCTGACTGAGTTCCTGAGTCCAGGGGGCAGCTTCCATTTCTATTTCTCACATCTTAATCCCAAGGACCTTCAAGCAGCTCCACCTTTGCTCGGTTATTTATGGGGTTGAGCCTGCAGCCATTAGCATCCAAATTTGGTTGTGTCAAACTGATGCGATTGGAGCACAGCAGCACAGCTTAAGCTGCTCATCACCCACTAGGGGGACCCTTCAGTCAGATGGGAAAGAGAGAGAGAGACAGAGAGAGTGAGAGAAAGGATAGTATTCTCCCCACCTTCCAGCTTGTTCACCATCTACAAGGACACAAGTCAGGAGTGTGATGGGACCCTCTCCACTTGCCTGGATGGGTGCGGCTCCCAACAACACTCGAGAAGCTCCACACCATCCAGGACAAAGCAGCTCCCGCTCGATCGACACGCTAACCCCACACCTTCCACATCCGCTCCCTCCCCCACCGACGCACAGCGGCAGCCGTGTGTCCCGTCTACAAGATGCACGGCAGCCACTCGCCGAGGCTCCTTTGACAGCACCTTCCAAACCCACCACCTCTCCCACAGAGAAGGACAAGGGGCAGCAGAGGCACGGGGAACCTCCACCGCCGGCAAGTCCCGCCTCCAAGCCCCCGCCCACCATCCTGACTGAGAAATATATCGGCCATTCCTTCACTGTCGCTGGAACTGTCGCGGTGTGGATAAACCTTCACCACATGGGTCTGCAGCGGGTCAAGATGGTGGCTCACCCACCTCATTCTCTGGTGGGCAATCAGGGGTCGCGACGGCTGTCAGCCAATGTGGGCGAAGGGGAAGGTTTTTAGGAATGTCTTGAAGGAGGAGAAAGAAAGAGAGGAGAAGTTTAAAGAGGGAATGCTAGAGCTTAGGGACCCCCACTCCATCCCTCCCCAGGCATCTGAAGTTGGCACATGGTGGAATGATGGAAATCAGGGATGCTTGAGAGGTCGGAATTGGAGAAACCCAGAGATCTCGGAGGGTTGTAGGGGCTGGAGGAGGTTACAGAGAAGGGAGGGTTGTAGGTGCTGGAGGAGGTTACAGAGATAGGGAGGGTTGTAGGGGCTAGAGGAGGTTATAGAGATAGGGAGGGTTGTAGGGGCTGGAGGAGGTTACAGAGATAGGGAGGTTGTAGGGGCTGGAGGAAGTTACAGATAGGGAGGGTTGTAGGGGCTGCAGGAGGTTACAGAGATAGGGAGGTTGTAGGGGCTGGAGGAGGTTTCAGAGATAGGGAGGGGTGTAGCGGCTGGAGGAGGTTACAGAGAAGGGAGGGTTGTAGGTGCTGGAGGAGGTTACAGAGATAGGGAGGGTTGTAGGGGCTGGAGGAGGTTACAGAGATAGGGAGGTTGTAGGGGATGGAGGAGGTTACAGATAGGGAGGGTTGTAGGGGCTGGAGGAGGTTACAGAGAGGGTGGTTGTAGGGGCTGGAGGAGGTTTCAGAGATAGGGAGGTCTGTAGGGGCTGGAGGAGGCTAAAGAGATAGAATAGAACAGTACAGCACAGAACAGGCCCTTCGGCCCTCGATGTTGTGCCGAGCAATGATCACCCTACTTAAACCCACGTAACCCGTATCCCAACAATCCCCCCATTAACCTTACACTACGGGCAATTTAGAATGGCCAATCCACCTAACCTGCACATCTTTGGACTGTGGGAGGAAACCGGAGCACCCGGAGGAAACCCACGCACACACAGGGAGGACGTGCAGACTCCACACAGACAGTAACCCAGCCAGGAATCGAACCTGGGACCCTGGAGCTGTGAAGCATTGATGCTAACCACCATGCTACCGTGAGGCCATGAGAGATAGGGAGGGTTGTAGGGGCTGGAGGAGGTTATAGAGAGAGGGCGGGTTGTAGGGGCTGGGGGTCATAGAGATAGGGAGGGTTATGGGGGCTGGAGGAAGTTAGAGAGATCGGGAGGGCTGGAGGAGGTTACAGAGATAGGGAGGGTTGTCAGGGTTGGAGGAGGTTACAGAGGTAGGGAGGGCTCTTGGGGCTGGAGGTGGTGACAAGATGGAGAGGGTTGTCGGGGCTGGAGGACATTACAGAGATAGGGAGGGTTACAGGGGCTGGAGGGGGTTACAAAGATAGGGAGGGTGGTTGGGTCTGGAGGAGGTTATAGAGATAGGGAGGGCTGGAGGAGGTTACAGAGATAGGGAGGGTTGTAGGGGCTGGAGGAGGTTACAGAGATAGGGAGGTTGTAGGGGCTGGAGGAGGTTTCAGAGATAGGGAGGGTTGTAGGGGCTGGAGGAGGTTACAGAGAGAGGGAGGTCTGTAGGGGCTGGAGGATATTCCAGAGATAGGGTTGTAGGAGCTGGAGGAGGTTACAGAGATAGGTAGGGGCTGGAGGATGTTGCAGAGATACGAGGGGCTGGACGGGGTTACAGAGGTAGGTAGGGGTGTCGGGGCTGGAGGAGATTACAGAGATAGGGTTGTAGGGGCTGGAGGAGGTTACAGAGATACGGTTATGGGGGCTGGAGGATATTCCAGAGATAGGGAGGGTTGTAGGAGCTGGAGGAGGTTACAGAGGTAGGGAGGGTTGTAGTGCTGGAGGAGGTTACAGGGATAGGGAGGGTTGCAGGGGCTGGAGGAGGTTACAGAGATAGAGAGGTGTGTAGGGGCTGGAGGATGTTACAGAGATACGAGGGGGTTACAGACATAGGGAGAGTGATAGGGGCTGGAGGAGGTTACAGAGATAGGGAGGGTGGTTGGGTCTGGAGGAGGTTATAGAGATAGGGAGGGCTGGAGGAAGTTACAGAGATAGGGAGGGTTGTAGGGGCTGGAGGTTACAGATAGGGCGGGTTGTAGGGGCTGGAGGAGGTTACAGAGATAGGGAGGGTTGTAGGGGCTGGAGGAGGTTACAGAGAGAGGGTGTAGGGGCTGGAGGATATTCCAGAGATAGGGAGGGTTGTAGGAGCTGGAGGATGTTACAGAGATAGGTAGGGGCTGGAGGATGTTGCAGAGATACGAGGGGCTGGAGGGGGTTACAGAGGTAGGGAGGGGTGTCGGGGCTGGAGGAGATTACAGAGATAGGGCTGGAGGAGGTTACAGAGATACGGTTATGGGGGCTGGAGGATATTCCAGAGATAGGGAGGGTTGTAGGAGCTGGAGGAGGTTACAGAGGTAGGGAGGGTTGTAGTGCTGGAGGAGGTTACAGAGATAGGGAGGGTTGCAGGGGCTGGAGGAGGTTACAGAGATAGAGAGGGGTGTAGGGGCTGGAGGATGTTACAGAGATACGAGGGGGTTACAGACATAGGGAGAGTGATAGGGGCTGGAGGAGGTTACAGAGATAGGGAGGGTGGTTGGGCCTGGAGGAGGTTGCAGAATTAGGGAGTTGTAGGGGTGGGAGGAGGTTACAGAGATAGATAGGGAGGGTCGGGGCTGGAGGAGGTTATAGAGTCGGAAGGTTGTAGGGGCTGGAGGAGGTTACTCACATAGGGAGGGGCTGGAGGATGGTTCAGAAATAGGGAGGATTGGAGGGGATGGAGGAGGTTACAAAGATAGAGGGGGTTGTCGGGGCTGGAGGTTACAGAGATAGGGAGGGTTGTAGGGGCTGTAGGAGGTTACAGAGATAGGGAGGGTTTTAGGGGCTGGAGGTTACAGAGATAGGGAGTTTTCTCGTGGGCTGGAGGAGGTTACAGATAGGGAGGTTTTTCGTGGCCTGGAGTAGGTTACAAAGATAGGGAGGGCTGTAGGGGCTGGAGTAGGTTACAGAGACTGGGTGGGATGTAGGGTGGGCTGAGGAGGTTACAGAGATAGGGAGGGGGCTTGAGGGGTATGGAGGGATTTGAGGACGATGATGTTGAATTTAAAATGGAGGTGTTTCAGGTCAAAGTGCCGGTGTGGGTGAATGAGAGAGTGGAGGGTGGGAGGGTGTCAGGCATGGGGGATGGAGTGGGAAGTCGGAGGTTGTGATGTGTGAACAGGAATCCCCGCGGGTTTAGACGTCAGCACGCGGGGGGAGAGTGGGATGGCAGAGTCTCCGACGACCTCGGGCTCATCGAGGGTGGAAAGTGGGAACCCAGCCAGCAGTCTTCAGCATGGTCCAGGTTGGAGAGAAGCAGGACCAGGATTAGAGAGCAAGCAGCCGCTCCTTAAAGGAGCCAAGTTGTCCCACCCCTTCCCCCCCCCCCCCCTGCTCCACTCACCTCCGGCACCATTTGAAACCTCCTACACTCTCAGCATCTCGAGCTGACTCCTCAAGACTGAAAGGGCAGTGCAGAAAGACAATCTGGGCCTTGCTGCAGTGCAGCTGTCCCCGTCACTATCCCTGGCATGTTCCCAGCCCACAGGCCCCCTCCAGCAGTTCGCCAAGAGTTAGAATGCTTCCCCAGCGTTCCCCTTGAATCCCACCCCGCGTTCCGACCACCCGCCACCCCCCCCCCCCCCACCCCATCCACCCCCCCCTCCCCTCGGGCCGGCTAACTCGATCGCCCCCGTACTTCGGAGGCCCGCACCGCTTGCCAAGCTGAAGGTGCCCATTTCGGGCCTCTGTCGACCCGGCTCGTCCCACTCGCCCCGTTGACCCTGCACCGCTTCCCTCTCCAGGTACCAACCCGATTCCCTCTCGAACTCGATTCCAACCTCGATTCGAACCTGCCTCCACCACTCCCACGGGCCAAGCCTACTCCAGACCCTCACCACTCGCTCCATCAAAATGTTTCTCCGTGTCCCCGTCGCTTCTTTTCTCACTGATTTTCCTCCGAGCTGTGTCCCGTACCCACCCCCCACCATTCCCAATCCTCCCGTCAATGTGAACGGTCTCTCCCTCTCTACTCTGTCCCAGACGCCCCTCCTTCGCTTCATGATTTCAAACTCCTCAATGCAATCTCTCGATTCTTCCCTTCCCAAAGGAAGAACTTTCCCCAACTTCCTCAATCTCTCCCCGCCACTGAAGCCCCTCCATCCCCGGAACCATTTTCGTCAAACCTTTCTGCTCTCTCCATCCCTCCCTTGGAGGGAGAGGTACGTAGGTTGACACAAAATGATACCTGGAATACAGGGGTTGAGTTATAAGGAGGGATTACACAAATTAGACCTCCTTTCGCTGGAATTTAGAAGGATAAGGGGTGATCTGATTGCGTTATTCAAGATATCAACAGGAAAAGACAGGGTGGATAAAGGTAAACTATTTCCACTGGTTGTAGATTCTAAAACATGGGGGCATTGTCTACAAATTAGGGCCAGACCGTTCAGGAGAGTTGTCAGGAAGAACTTCTTCACTCAGAGGGTGGTAGAGGTTTGGAACTCTCTCCCACGCACAGCAGGCGAAGCAACAACGGTTGTTAATTTCAAATCTGAGCTAGATTTTCGTTTCAGGGGAACAGCTGTGAAAATCACCAGGAACAGGGGGAATCTGCTAAATTGTGTAAGATACTGACAGCTGGAGCAATGTTGTCCCAGCCCTGGGAGTGTTTGATGGGGACAGTGTAGAGGGAGCTTTACTCTGTATCTAACCCCGTGCTGTACCTGTCCTGGGAGTGTTTGATGGGGACAGTGTAGAGGGAGCTTTACTCTGTATCTAACCCCGTGCTGTACCTGTCCTGGGAGTGTTTGATGGGGACAGTGTAGAGGGAGCTTTACTCTGTATCTAACCCCGTGCTCTGCCTGTCCTGGGAGTGTTTGAAGGGGACAGTGTAGAGGGAGCTTTACTCTGTATCTAACCCCGTGCTGTACCTGTCCTGGGACTGTTTGATGGGGACAGTGTGGAGGGAGCTTTACTCTGTATCTAACCCCGTGCTGTACCTGTCCTGGGAGTGTTTGATGGGGACAGTGTGGAGGGAGCTTTACTCTGTATCTAACCCCATGCTGTACCTGTCCTGGGAGTGTTTGATGGGGACAGTGTAGAGGGAGCTTTACTCTGTTTCTAACCCCGTGCTGTACCTGTCCTGGGAGTGTTTGATGGGGACAGTGTCGAGGGAGCTTTACTCTGTATCTAACCCCGTGCTGTAACTGTCCTGGGAGCGTTTGATGGGGACAGTGTAGAGGGGGCTTTACTCTGTATCTAACCCCGTGCTGTAACTGTCCTGGGAGTGTTTGATGGGGACAGTGTAGAGGGAGCTTTACTCTGTATCTAACCCCGTGCTGTACCTGTCCTGGGAGTGTTTGATGGGGACAGTGTAGAGGGAGCTTTACTCTGTATCTAACCCCGTGCTGTAACTGTCCTCGAGTGTTTGATGGGGACAGTGTAGAGGGAGCTTTACTCTGTATCTACCCCCGTGCTGTACCTGTCCTGGGAGTGTTTGATGGGGACAGTGTAGAGGGAGCTTTACTCTGTATCTAACCCCGTGCTGTAACTGTCCTCGAGTGTTTGATGGGGACAGTGTAGAGGGAGCAAGTGCTTCCTGACATCTCTTCCGAAGTCGGCTGTCTGAAATTTATTATTTTTCCTTCCCTGCCTCGCTCACACACACCCACCACCAGCCCCACCCACTCACCTCACCAGCTCTCCCTGACCCCCACCAGAAGAAGCTGTATCTTTCTATTGAGCTAATCCTCATAAACATCGTAAAACCATCGATCAGATCATTCCTCGATGTTCTCTACTTAAGGTGTTTCAAGTCTTGTCGGGTCCACGTGAGATGTATAGGATTCTCAGAGCGGCTTTGACCGGGGACATATTGAGAGGATATTCCCCCCCGCCACCCCCCGTTGTGGGAACGTCTCAGACCAGAGGGCAGACTCCGCGAGTCGGGGGGCGCCTATTTAAGACAAAGACGAGGAGCAATTCCTCTCTCCGAGGGGAGCGAATCTGCGAGATTCTTTATTGCAGAGAGCTACAGAGAGGGTGGCTCGTTAACTATGTTTCAGGTTGAGATGGGCAGATTTATTAATCGGTCGGGGGATCCTGTGAAATGAAAAATGAAAATCGCTTATTGTCACGAGTAGGCTTCAAATGAAGTTACTGTGAAAAGCCCCTAGTCGCCACATTCCGGCGCCTGTTCGGGGAGGCTGTTACGGAAATTGAACCGTGCTGCTGGCTTTCTTTAGTCTGCTTTCAAAGCCAGCGATTAGCCCTGTGAGCTAATCCCGGGGGTAATTGCAGGGGGTAAGGGAAAGCGGGGAGTTGGGGATTGTGTCAGCTCGGCCATGACCTCAGTCAAAGCCCCCCACGAAGCCCTCGGGGAAACTGGCACCTATCTCCCCAGCTGGGGTAAAATTGAGCGTACAAAGTGGGCCCAGGTCGGGATCGGTGTATTGGTTGTTCCTGGTTTGGGGGAGGGGGGGGGGCGCTGTGAATGTGGAGAAGCTGCGCATTGTTGAAAGTTAAATGTTGTCCTCCCTGCCCCCTGGCTTCCTCGGCCATTAGAATCTCATTGAATGGTGGGGCCGATATGCCAAATGGGCAAATTCACCTCTGCTTCGAATGGACTAAAGTGGGGGAGGGCCGTTAGTTATTAATGTCTCTCTCTCTCTCCCACCAGTCTCTCGCTCTCTCTTTCTCGCCGATCTCTGCCAGCTGTCTCAATGTGTTAAAATTATTGGAAGGAGATGATATCCTCTACCAGTCAGCTCTTCTGCTGATCTTCCTTCTTCAGTTTCACCAACAATAAATGTGTTTCTCAGGTCCCCCTCCGCTCAATACCAATCACCATCCCCTCTTTCCCCCCTGCTCCCTTCCCTCCGCTTTCCTTCTGTGCCAACTGCTCCCTCTTCCCTCCAATCTCCCCCTCTCTCTCATCCCACCTGCCTCCTTCTCTCCCTCGCTCTCGCCGCTCCTTTCACGCCCTCTCTCCTCCCCTCGCCACACTCACTCTCTCCTACCCTCCCTGTCTCCCGCCCACCGTTTCTCTCTCCCTCTCCCTCCGTCTCTCACGCCCACGCCTTCTCTCTTTCCCTCTCCTCGCCCCCTGACGCTCTCTCCTACCTCCCCTCTTTCACTCCTGCACTACTTCTCTTCCCTCTCCCCCCCCCCCCCCCCCACACCCTCCCTCTCCCCCCCCCCCCCACACCCTCCCTCTCTCTCCTTCACTTTCACTGAATTTCCCTCCCTCCTTCCCTCACTCTCTCTTCCCTTCCCTCACTGGCACTGTCCATTACTCGCCACTTCTCACTCAGCCTTGCTCCCCCCTCTCTCATTCTCTCCCAGTGTCTCTCTATTGCTCACCCTCTCCCCACTCTCGGACGCACCCTCCCTCTCTCACGCATCTCTCTCCCTCGGTCTTGCCCTCCCTCTCTCACTCACTCTCTCACTCCCTCTCGGCCTCGCCCACTCTCTCGCATTCACTTTCTCTTTCACTCAGTCCCGCCCTCCCTCGCTCAATCTCTCTCTCCCTCCCTCTTGACCTCACACCATCTCTCGCTCACATTCTTTCTCTCTCGCTCACTCTCTCTCACTCTTTCTCATTCTCTCTCACTCGGTCTCATCCTCACTTTCTCACTTTCTGCCTTGTCCTCCCTCTCTCGCTAATTCGCTCTCCCTCTCTCTCTCTCTCCTCCCTCTCTCATTCTCTCCCTCATTATCCGTCTCACCATCTCACTCTCGGCCTTAACCTCCCTCTCTTGCTCATTCGCTCTCCTTCTCACCCTTTCTCTCATTCTCTCTCACTCTGTCTTGCCCTTCCTCTCTCCCTCTCAGTCACACCCTCCCTCTATCTCTCCCTCGCTCTCTCACTCTCTCCCCTCTCGGCCTTGCCTCCCTTTTTCGCTCACTCACTTTTTCCTTTTCCCTCTCTTGCTCACTCTCCTTCTCTCGCTCTTTCACTCGGTTTCACCCTCCCTCTCTCTCAATGCGAATGTGCGCATGTGCGTGTGAGTATGAATGTGAGTGAATGTGTGCATGTGTGTGAATGGTGAATGTGTGTGAGTGAGTGTGTATGTGAGTGTGAATGTGTGTCAGTGAATGTTTGTGTGAATTTGAGTGAGTGAATGTGAGTGTGACTGTGTGTGCAAATGTGAATGAGTGTGAATGTGTGCACATGCGTGTGAATGTGCGCATGTGAATGAGTTATTGTGCATGTGAGTGTGTGCACGTGTGGGTGAGAATGTGTGTGACTGATTGTGTATGTGTGAATGTGTGTGTACAAATGTGAATGTGAGTGAGTGAGAATGTTTGTGTGATTATGTTTTTCTGAATGTGTGAACATTGTGTGAGTGTGAACGTGAGTGAGTGAGAATGTGCGTGTGTGAAGGCGAATGTGCGAGTGAGTGTGAATGTGTAAGTATAAATGTGAGCGTATGCGAATGTGTGTGTTTGAGTGAGTGAGTGAGAATGTGCGTGTGTGAAGGCGAATGTGTGAGTGAGTGTGAATGTGTAAGTATAAATGTGAGCGTATGCGAATGTGCGTGTTTGAGTGAGTGAGTGAGAATGTGCGTGTGTGAAGGCGAATGTGTGAGTGAGTGTGAATGTGTAAGTATAAATGTGAGCGTATGCGAATGTGCGTGTTTGAGTGAGTGAGTGTGAATCTGTGTGTGTGTGAAGGTTATTGGGCAGGGGGAGGCAGACTGACCTGGACTGTTACAGGGTGAAGGGGAGCAGAGGGTATGAGTTCCTCTCCAATGCATTTCTGTACTGTTACATGTTTGGGGGGCTCTGCTACCTCTACAGCCCCTGTCTCTCACCCACGCTCTGCTCCCAGGAATTGGTGCCGTTATGTCCTGGGGTTTAGACATTCCCCGGCACCGTTGATTGAGTTTCTGCTCTTGTATGTCCAATGTCTCCCTCTCCCCACTGCAAACACCCAGTCCCCCCCCCCCCACCCTCCCCGCCACTACGCACCCACCCACCGCTCCACTCAATCCCAACCACCAACTTCCTTGCCTCTCACTCTCTTTGTCTCCCCCTCTGAATCTCTCTGTCTCGCTGACGCTGTCTCTCTCTCTCAGCGTATCTCTTTATCTGCCTATCTCTCTGCCTCAGCCTCTGTCTCTATTTCTCTCTGTCTCTCTCTGTCTCTCTCTTGCTGTCATTTTCCCTCTCTCTGTCACAATTTGTCTCTCTCTCTCTCGCTGTCTCTCTGTCTCTATCGCTGTTTCTGTCTCTCTCTCTCTCTGTCTCTCTTTCGCTTGTATCTCTTCTCGCTCGGTCTCTTTCTGTCGCCATCTCTCGGTTTCTCCCCCTGTCTTTCACGCCATGTCTCCCTCTCCTTGTCTCTCTTCCCCGCTCCCTCTCTCCTTTGGGTGATAACAGTGTAGTTGAGGGGAGTTACTGGCAGGGGACAGGGAACTGGCTTTCCTCGGCTCCTTGTGCCCCCCCCCCCCCCATGAATCAGCAAATATCTGCCCCCTGGTAATGCAGGGGCACCTGCTGGATGGCATGACCTCACTCTCTCTCTCTATCTCTCTCTCTCTCTCTCTCACTCTCTCTTCTTTTTTCTTTGCCCAGCAAGGGGAATTTCGACCGTCACTCGATCAGTGCAGCTGACTGAAGGACGGGCCAATGGACAGGGCGACGAGGCGGGCCCGAGGTGGGCAGGTCGGCACAGGAGTGGATAGTCCTGTAAAGGAGGCGGGCTGCTCCTCTGCAGCTATAAGGCGGCCTCCAGGAGACCCCGGGGCTGGTCTGTTGAGTGCCCCCATCGACGCGGGATTGAGACACCCCCCCTCTGTGTGACATGCGCCCTTAAGCCGGCCAACTCGAGGAGACAAGCAGAGCGGGAACTGGGCAGCCGAAAGCACCTTCCCCCAAACCCCCCTCCCACCCTCCGCAACCCCTTTACAAACTTCAACACCTTTAAATCCTCACCCCCCCCCCCCCCCCCCCGGGCCACCTCGCCCTACGGACACCCTCCCGCAACATCCCTCTCCCGACCCACATCCATCGCAAGGAAAGATTAGCCCACTTGGCGAAGCCCCCCACAGTTGAGCAGCATGGAAAACGGGCACGCTAAGACCATCGAGGAGTGTCTGGCCTACTTTGGGGTCAGCGAACAGACAGGTCTCTCCCCCGAGCACGTCAAGAAGAACTTGGAGAAATATGGTTATAACGGTAAAGTTCCGTGACGGGGTGTGGCGTGGGTGGGGGTTGGGGAGGACCGGGGGGGGGGGGGGGGGGGGGGGGGGCGGTTGGCAGCTTCCAGAGGGAGGGTGCGGGGGGGGGGGGGGGGGTGAGTGCGGACGGCAGAGGGAGACAGTCAGTTCGTGTTCGAGCATGAGGGGTTTGTGTGGGTGGGTACTGCTGGTGTGTGTGTGGAAAAGTGAGAAGAGACGGGTGTGTTCGCAAATATGTGAGAGAGTGAGTATGTGAACGAGAGTGAGTGTGAACGAGAGTGAGTGTGAACGAGAGTGAGTGTGAACGAGAGTGAGTGTGAACGAGAGTGAGTGTGAACGAGAGTGAGTGTGAACGAGAGTGAGTGTGAACGAGAGTGAGTGTGAATGAGTGAGTGTGAACGAGAGTGAGTGTGAACGAGAGTGTGAAAGAGAGTGAGTGTGAAAGAGAGTGAGTGTGTGAAAGAGTGAGCGTGCGAAAGAGAGTGAGCGTGCGAAAGAGAGTGAGCGTGCGAAAGAGTGAGCGTGCGAAAGAGAGTGAGCGTGCGAAAGAGTGAGCGTGTGAAAGAGTGAGCGTGTGAAAGAGTGAGCGTGTGAAAGAGTGAGCGTGTGAATGAGTGAGCGTGTGAAAGAGTGAGTGTGAAAGAGTGAGTGTGAAAGAGTGAGTGTGTGAAAGAGTGAGTGTGTGAAAGAGAGTGTGTGAAAGAGTGAGTGTGAAAGAGTGAGCGCGTGAGAGAGTGAGCGCGTGAGAGAGTGAGCGCGTGAGAGAGTGAGCGCGTGAGAGAGTGAGCGCGTGAGAGAGAGTGAGCGCGTGAGAGAGTGAGCGCGTGAGAGAGTGAGCGCGTGAGAGAGAGTGAGCGCGTGAGAGAGTGAGCGCGTGAGAGAGTGAGCGCGTGAGAGAGAGAGCGCGAGTGAGTGAGAGTGAGCGTGAGAGAGTGAGCGCGTGAGAGAGAGCGCGTGAGAGTGAGTGCGTGAGAGAGAGTGAGTGCACATAGAGTGCGTGAGAGAGAGTGCGTGAGAAAGAGAGTGCATGAAAATGCGTGAGGGAGAGAGTGCGTGTGAGAGAGTGCGTGTGAGAGTGTGTGTGAGTGTATAAGTGTGGATTGTGAGTGCATGTGCGTATATGTGTGAGTGAGAGAGTGCAGAAGTGCATCTGTGAGTTAGTGTTGAGTGTGCGTCACTGTGTGAGTGAGTGTATGTGTGGTATCTGTTACTGTGCTGAAAAATGAAGGCACAGTGGTTAGCACTGTTGCTTCACAGCTCCAGAGACCCAGGTTTGATTCCCAGCTTGGGTCACCGTCTGTGCGGAGCCTGTACGTTCTCCCCTTGTCTGCATGGGTTTCCTCCGGGTGCTCGAAAGACGTGCTGTTAGGTGAATTGGACATTCTGAATTCTCCCTCTGTGCCCGAACAGGCGCCGGAATGTGGCGACTAGAGGATTTTCACAGTAACTTCATTACAGTGTCACTGTAAGCCTACTGGTGACAATAAAGATTACTAACCCATCTCTGTTTCTCTCTCCCTACCTTGTCCTATTCCCGCCCCGGGCTCCCCATGACTGATGTTCACCGACAGAGCTCCCAGCGGAAGAAGGTAAGAAGTCTGCCTGTTATGCATGGTGCTTAACAGTGGGCATCGGTTATTCGACCGGCCCGTGTGAGATTTTCATGCCGCCAAGGACTGATGCTTTACAGCTCACAGCGGAGGCTGGAGGAAGCGGGGCACGTGGACGAGTGGGTGGGGGTGATGATGGGTAGATTTTAGCACAATGTATGCGCGTGGGGGGGGTTGGTGACCATGGTGGAAAGCTTGTTACGCTCGTAACCGTCCTCATAGCCAGTGGGGGGAGGGGGGGGACTTGCCAAGCGTTGGCGGAGTTGAGAGGTCTGCCGCCCCTATCTTCAACCGCTACCTCGTTCGTCACCCACCATGCGATTTCTAGCCCGCACGCGTCCCTCTCTGGGACAAGGCCTCCGAGGAAGCTCAGGTTTTGGAGGAAGGGGCCTCCCACCCCCATCACCCCGCCTCCCCCACCCCACTCGAGGTTCACGGTCTGAGTGCAGCACGATGGGAGGCCCTCGCCCATTCCCTCCAACCTCGCCATCGCCTTCTTAATCTTTCCCTCCTTCCAGTATTCATCCAATCCACTTTTTGAGAATTCCTATTTGGTCTGCCCTTTGGCTCCTCCACCCTCCCCCCACCGGAGACACTTCCTCCTCATCCCCTCAATTCAGAAGCTCCTTCCCAACGGTGGGAACACCTCGATTCAATCTCCACCTTGGCCTTCTTGTCTCGCTGGGGAATGATCCTGATTTCCCAGGTCCTTCCGCGCGGACTGAAATCCCCCTCCTTCGATACCCAACCTCCCCGGTAACCGGTATGGGTAAATTAGCCCCCCACAATCGCGGCTCTGTGGGAATCAAACCCGAGGGTGATCCCACTGCTCCGAGAGTTCTTATTTCCTCCTGTGCTAATGGGACTTCCCTTCCTCTTCCGATTTCAGGGAAAACGCTTTGGCAATTGGTGGTCGAACAGTTTGAGGATCTCCTAGTCAGGATTCTATTGCTTGCGGCTTGTATCTCCTTTGTAAGTATCTCTGTAACCTCCTCCAACCGCTCCCCAACCCCTCCCACAACCCTCCCTATCTCTGTAACCTATTCCACCTCCCTCAAACCCTCCCTGTCTCTGTAACTTCCTCCAGCCCCCTCTGACCCTCCTTATCTCTCGGAGCACTGTGTGCAGTTCTGGTCTGGTTAGACCACACTGGGAGCACTGTGTACAGTTCTGGTCTGGTTAGACCACACTGGGAGCGCTGTGTACAGTTCTGGTCTGGTTAGACCACATGGGAGCACTGTGTACAGTTCTGGTTAGACCACACTGGGAGCACTGTGTACAGTTCTGGTTAGACCACACTGGGAGCACTGTGTACAGTTCTGGTTAGACCACACAGAGAGCACTGTGTACAGTTCTGGTCTGGTTAGACCACACTGGGAGCACTGTCTACAGTTCTGGTCTGGTTAGACCACACTGGGAGCACTGTGTACAGTTCTGGTCTGGTTAGACCACACTGGGAGCACTGTGTACAGTTCTGGTCTGGTTAGACCACACTGGGAGCACTGTGTACAGTTCTGGTCTGGTTAGACCACACTGGGAGCACTGTGTACAGTTCTGGTCTGGTTAGACCACACTGGGAGCGCTGTGTACAGTTCTGGTCTGGTTAGACCACACTGGGAGCACTGTGTACAGTTCTGGTCTGGTTAGACCACACTGGGAGCACTGTGTACAGTTCTGGTCTGGTTAGACCACACTGGGTGCACTGTGTACAGTTCTGGTTAGACCACACTGGGAGCACTGTGTGCAGTTCTGGTTAGACCACACTGGGAGCGTTGTGTACAGTTCTGGTCTGGTTAGACCACACTGGGAGCACTGTGTACAGTTCTGGTCTGGTTAGACCACACTGGGAGCACTATGTACAGTTCTGGTTAGACCACACTGGGAGCACTGTGTACAGTTCTGGTCTGGTTATACCACACTGGGAGCACTGTGTACAGTTCTGGTTAGACCACACTGGGAGCACTGTGTATAGTTCTGCTCTGGTTAGACCACACTGGGAGCACTGTGTACAGTTCTGGTCTGGTTAGACCACACTGGGAGCACTGTGTACAGTTCTGGTTAGACCACACTGGGAGCACTGTGTACAGTTCTGGTCTGGTTAGACCACACTGGGAGCACTGTGTACAGTTCTGGTTAGACCACACTGGGAGCACTGTGTACAGTTCTGGTCTGGTTAGACCACACTGGGAGCACTGTGTACAGTTCAGGTCTGGTTAGACCACACTGGGAGCACTGTGTACAGTTCTGGTCTGGTTAGACCACACTGGGAGCACTGTTTACAGTTCTGGTTAGACCACACTGGGAGCACTGTGTACAGTTCTGGTTAGACCACACTGGGAGCACTGTGTACAGTTCTGGTCTGGTTAGACCACACTGGGAGCACTGTGTACAGTTCTGGTCTGGTTAGACCACACTGGGAGCACTGTGTACAGTTCTGATCTGGTTAGACCACACTGGGAGCACTGAGTACAGTTCAGGTCTGGTAAGACCACACTGGGAGCGCTGTGTACATTTCTGGTCTGGTTAGACCACACTGGGAGCACTGTGTACAGTTCTGGTTAAACCACACTGGGAGCACTGTGTACAGTTCTGGTCTGGTTAGACCACACTGGGAGCACTGTGTACAGTTCTGGTCTGGTTAGACCACACTGGGAGCACTGTGTACAGTTCTGGTTAGACCACACTGGGAGCACTGTGTACAGTTCTGGTTCGACCACACTGGGAGCACTGTGTACAGTTCGTCTGGTTAGACCACACTGGGAGCACTGTGTACAGTTCTGGTCTGGTTAGACCACACTGGGAGCACTGTGTACAGTTCTGGTTAGACCACACTGGGAGTACTGTGTACAGTTCTGGTTAAACCACACTGGGAGCACTGTGTACAGTTCTGGTCTGGTTAGACCACACTGGGAGCACTGTGTACAGTTCTGGTCTGGTTAGACCACACTGGGAGCACTGTGTACAGTTCTGGTTAGACCACACTGGGAGCACTGTGTACAGTTCTGGTTCGACCACACTGGGAGCACTGTGTACAGTTCGTCTGGTTAGACCACACTGGGAGCACTGTGTACAGTTCTGGTCTGGTTAGACCACACTGGGAGCACTGTGTACAGTTCTGGTTAGACCACACTGGGAGCACTGTGTACAGTTCTGGTTCGACCACACTGGGAGCACTGTGTACAGTTCGTCTGGTTAGACCACACTGGGAGCACAGTGTACAGTTCTGGTCTGGTTAGACCACACTGACAGTGTCCAGTTCTGGTCCTTACATTATTAAATGGCTATTGAGGCAGTGGGGAAGATGTAATCAGGACTCACAAGGATACATGAACTGCAAGTTGTAACTATCAGGAATGATCAAACAGGTTGGGGATTTTTCTCTGGAATGGTGAAGGCCGAGGGGACAAACTGATTTGAGATCTTTAAGATTCTGAAACAGGGTTTCAATAGGTTTGATGTAGAGAAGATATTCACACTTGTCGGCGGATCCAGAACTAGGCGGGACATCAACATGAAACCATCACTAATAAATCCGATCGGGGAATTGAGGAGAAACATCTTTACCCAGTGAGTCGGGAGAATGTGGGACTCGCTCCCACAGGGAGTGGGGAGAATGTGAGACTCATTCCCGCAGGGAGCAGGGAGAATGTGGGACTCGCTCCCACAGGGAGTGGGGAGAATGTGGGGCTCGCTCTCACGGGGAGTGGGGAGATTGTGGGACTCACTCCAACAGGGAGTGGGGAGAATGTGGGACTCACTCCCACGGGGAGTGGGGAGAATGTGAGACTCCCTCCCACAGGGAGTGGGGGAATATGTGGGACTCCCTCCCACAGGGAGTGGGGAGAATGTGGGACTTGCTCCCACGGGGAGTGGGGAGAATGTGGGACTCGTTCCCACAGGGAGTGGGGGAGAATGTGGGACTCCCTCCCACAGGGAGTGGGGGAGAATGTGGGACTCGTTCTCACGGGGAGTGGGGGTGAATGTGAGACTCGTTCCCACAGGGAGTGGGAAGAATGTGGGTCTCCCTCCAACAGGGGGTGGGGGAGAATGTGGGACTCCCTCCAACAGGGGGTGGGGGAGAATGTGGGACTCCCTCCAACAGGGAGTGGGGGAGAATGTGGGACTCGCTCTCACGGGGAGTCGGGAGATTGTGGGACTCGCTGTCACGGGAGTGCGGAGAATGTGGGACTCGCTCCCACAGGGAGCAGGGAGAATGTGGGACTCGCTCCCACAGGGAGCAGGGAGAATGTGGGACTCGCTGCCACAGGGAGTGGGGAGAATGTGGGGCTCACTCTCACAGGGAGTGGGGGAGTATGTGGGATTCCCTCCCACAGGGAGTGGGGAGAATGTGGTACTCGCTCTCACGGGAGTGCGAAGAATGAGGGACTCCCTCCCACAGGGAGTGGGGGAGAATGTGGGCCTCGCTCCCATTGGGAGTGGGGAGAATGTGGGACTCGCTCCCACAGGGAGTGGGGAGTATGTGGGACTCGCTCCCACAGGGAGTTGGGAGTATGTGGGACTCGCTCCCACAGGGAGTGGGGAGAACGTGGGGCTCACTCTCACAGGGAGTGGGGGAGAATGTGGGACTCGCTCCCACAGGGAGCAGGGAGAATGTGGGACTCGCTCCCACAGGGAGTGGGGAGAACGTGGGGCTCACTCTCACGGGGAGTGGGGAGAATGTGTGACTCTCTGTCACGGGTAGTGGGGAGAATGTGGGACTCGCTCCCGCAAGGAGAATGTGGGACTCGCTCCCACAGGGAGAGGGGAGAACGTGGGCTCACTCTCACGGGGAGTGGGGAGAATGTGGGACTCACTCTCACAGGGAATGGGGAGAATGTGGGACTCGCTCCCACAGGGAGCAGGGTGAATGTGGGACTCGCTCCCACAGGGAGTGGGGAGAACGTGGGGCTCACTCTCACGGGGAGTGGGGAGAATATGGGACTCGCTGTCACGGGGAGTGGGGAGAATGTGGGACTCGCTCCCACATGGAGTGGGGAGAATGTGGGACTCGCTCCCACAGGGAGCAGGGAGAATGTGGGACTCACCCCCACAGGGAGTGGGGAGAACGTGGGGCTCACTCTCACGGGGAGTGGGGAGAATGTGGGACTCACTCCCACAGGGAATGGGGAGAATGTGGGACTCGCTCCCACAGGAAGTAGGGAGAATGTGGGACTCGCTCCCACAGGGAGTGGGGAGAATGTGGTACTCGCTCTCACGGGAGTGCGAAGAATGAGGGACTCCCTCCCACATGGAGTGGGGAGAATGTGGGACTCGCTCCCACAGGGAGAGGGGAGAACGTGGGGCTCACTCTCACAGGGAGTGGTGAGAATGTGGGACTCGCTCTCACGGGGAGTCGGGAGATTGTGGGACTCATTCCCAGAGGGAGCAGGGAGAATGTGGGACTCGCTCCCACAGGGAGTGGGGAGAATGTGGGGCTCACTCTCACGGGGTGTGGGGAGATTGTGGGACTCACTCCCACAGGGAGTGGGGAGAATGTGAGACTCCCTACCATAGGGAGTCGGGGAGTATGTGGGACTCCCTCCCACAGGGAGTGGGGAGAATGTGGGACTCCCTCCCACAGGGAGTGGGGAGAATGTGGTACTCGCTCTCACGGGAGTGCGAAGAATGAGGGACTCCCTCCCACAGGGAGTGGGGGAGAATGTGGGCCTCGCTCCCACTGGGAGTGGGGAGAATGTGGGACTCGCTCCCACAGGGAGTGGGGAGTATGTGGGACTCGCTCCCACAGGGAGTGGGGAGAACGTGGGCCTCACTCTCACGGGGAGTGGGGGAGAATGTGGGACTCGCTGTCACGGGGAGTGGGGAGAATGTGGGACTCACTCCCACTGCGAGTGGGGAGAATGTGGGACTCGCTCCCACAGGGAGAGGGGAGAACGTGGGGCTCACTCTCACGGGGAGTGGGGAGAATGTGGGACTCGCTCTCACGGGGAGTCGGGAGATTGTGGGACTCATTCCCAGAGGGAGCAGGGAGAATGTGGGACTCGCTCCCACAGGGAGTGGGGAGAATGTGGGGCTCACTCTCACGGGGTGTGGGGAGATTGTGGGACTCACTCCCACGGGGAGTGGGGAGAATGTGAGACTCCCTCCCACAGGGAGTTGGGGAGTATGTGGGACTCCCTCCCACAGGGAGTGGGGAGAATGTGGGACTCCCTCCCACAGGGTGTGGGGAGAATGTGGTACTCGCTCTCACGGGAGTGTGAAGAATGAGGGACTCCCTCCCACAGGGAGTGGGGAGAATGTGGGCCTCGCTCCCACTGGGAGTGGGGAGAATGTGGGACTCGCTCCCACAGGGAGTGGGGAGTATGTGGGACTCACTCCCACAGGGAGTGGGGAGAACGTGGGCCTCACTCTCACGGGGAGTGGGGGAGAATGTGGGACTCGCTGTCACGGGGAGTGGGGAGAATGTGGGACTCACTCCCACAGGGAGTGGGGAGAATGTGGGACTCGCTCCCACAGGTTGCAGGGAGAATGTGGGACTCACTCTCACAGGGAGTGGGGAGAACGTGGGGCTCACTCTCACGCGGAGTGGGGAGAATGTGGGACTCGCTCTCACGGGGAGTCGGGAGATTGTGGGACTCATTCCCAGAGGGAGCAGGGAGAATGTGGGACTCGCTTTCACAGGGAGTGGGGAGAATGTGGGGCTCACTCTCACGGGGTGTGGGAAGATTGTGGGACTCACTCCCACGGGGAGTGGGGAGAATGTCAGACTCCCTCCCACAGGGAATGGGGGAATATGTGGGACTCCCTCCCACAGGGAGTGGGGAGAATGTGGGACTCGCTCCCACAGGGAGTGGGGAGTATGTGGGACTCGCTCCCACAGGGAGTGGGGAGAACGTGGGGCTCACTCTCACGGGGAGTGGGTAAAATGTGGGACTCGCTGTCACGGGGAGTGGGGAGAATGTGGGACTCGTTCCCTTGGGGAATGGGGAGAATGTGGGATTCACTCCCACAGACGTGTTCGAGATGATTAGTGTGGATTTATTCCAGGGGAAACTTGATAAATATGTGTATGAGTGATGGAATAAGTAGAGCACCTGCTTCCTGTCATTCAAAAGTAACATGGAATCCAACACCCAGCCCTCGTATCAAACTCAAGTAGATTGCGTTTACAGGGTTAGAATTACATCTTAAACATCTCATCTAAATCTGGAGCTGGCATCTTCATTCTGGCAGGCGGTGGATATGGGGAAGGAGAGAGAGACAGACGGAGAGAGTCAGGGAGAGAGAGAAGTAGATGGACAAACACAGTCGGAAAGAGAGAGACAGGTAGAGAGGGAGACAGCGAGAAAGACAGACATGCACCAACAGAGAGAGGAACAGAGATAGAGAGAGGAGAGACAATCAGAGAGTGTGAGGCAGTGGTAAAGGAATGGAGAGAGGGAGAATGCATAACGGATAGAGTGAGAGGGCAAAAGCAAGAGAGAGAGAGGGGGAGGGCCAGAGAGAGTAAGACAGTGGGAGACAGAGAGAGAGAGAGAGAGAGGCAAAGTGAAACAGAGAGAGAGGGAGAGAAAGACAGAGAGACAGACAGAGAGACAGACAGACAGAGAAATAGAGCGACAGACAGAGGCCGAGACAGAGAGAGAAACAGATAAAAAGCCAGAGGTAGACAGACTGACAGAGAAAGAGACAGACAGGCAGAGAGAGAGAGAAAGAGGGGGAGAGAGATACAAAGAGAGGGACAGAGAGGGAGCCAGAGAGAGAGAAAGAGGGACAGAGAAAGAGATAGAGACAGAAATCGACAGCGAGAGACAGAGACTGAGAGCCAGACAAAGCGAGAGCGAGAGAGAGAATGCCAGAGAGAAACAGATAGAAAGCCAGAGATAGACATTCAGAGAGAAGGAAGGAGAGAGAGACATACAAAGCGAGAGAGAGATGGGGAGAAGCAGAAACAGAGATAGATACAGAGAGATGAAGACTGAGAGAGAGAGACTGAGAGAGAGAGACTGAGAGAGAGACAGACAGAGAGAGAGATACAGAGAGATGAAGACAGAGAGAGAGAGACTGAGAGAGAGAGACTGAGAGAGAGAGACTGAGAGAGAGACAGACAGAGAGATAGATACAGAGAGATGAAGACAGAGAGAGAGAGGGGCTGAGACTGAGAGACAGAAAGCGAGAGAGACACAGAGAGAGACAGAATGAGACAGAGATGGACAGAGAGAGCGAGAGAGAGACAGACAGACAGATATAGAGAGAGACAGACAGAGAGAGAAACAGAGAGATAGAGACAGAGAGATAGATACAGAGAGAGATAGAGACAGAGAGATAGATACAGAGATATAGAGACAGAGAGATAGAGACAGAGAGATAGATACAGAGAGAGATAGATACAGAGAGAGATAGAGACGGAGATAGATACAGAGAGATAGATACAGAGAGAGATAGAGACAGGGACATAGATACAGAGATAGATACAGAGAGATAGATACAGAGAGAGATAGAGACAGAGAGATAGATACAGAGAGATAGATACAGAGAGAGATAGATACAGAGAGAGATAGATACAGAGAGAGAGATACAGAGAGATAGATACAGAGAGATAGATACAGAGAGAGATAGAGACAGAGATAGATACAGAGAGAGATAGAGACAGAGAGATAGAGACAGAGAGATAGAGACAGAGAGATAGATACAGAGAGATAGATACAGAGAGATAGATACAGAGAGAGATAGAGACAGAGAGATAGATACAGAGAGATAGATACAGAGAGATAGATACAGAGAGATAGATACAGAGAGAGATAGAGACAGATAGATACAGAGAGAGATAGAGACAGAGATAGATACAGAGAGAGATATATACAGAGAGATAGAGACAGAGAGATAGAGACAGAGAGATAGAGACAGAGAGATAGAGACAGAGAGATAGATACAGAGAGATAGATACAGAGAGATAGATACAGAGAGAGATAGAGACAGATAGATAGATACAGAGTGAGATAGATACAGAGTGAGATAGATACAGAGAGAGATAGATACAGAGAGAGATACAGAGAGATAGATACAGAGAGATAGATACAGAGAGAGATAGAGACAGAGATAGATACAGAGAGAGATAGAGACAGAGAGATAGATACAGAGAGATAGATACAGAGAGATAGATACAGAGAGAGATAGAGACAGAGAGATAGATACAGAGAGATAGATACAGAGAGATAGATACAGAGATAGATACAGAGAGAGATAGAGACAGAGGGATAGATACAGAGAGAGATAGAGACAGGGAGATAGATACAGAGAGATAGATACAGAGAGATAGATACAGAGAGATAGATACAGAGAGATAGACACAGAGAGAGATAGAGACAGATAGATACAGAGAGAGATAGAGACAGAGAGAGATAGAGACAGAGAGAGATAGAGACAGAGAGATAGATACAGAGAGATAGATACAGAGAGATAGATACAGAGATAGATACAGAGAGAGATAGAGACAGAGGGATAGATACAGAGAGAGATAGAGACAGGGAGATAGATACAGAGAGATAGATACAGAGAGATAGATACAGAGAGATAGACACAGAGAGAGATAGAGACAGATAGATACAGAGAGAGATAGAGACAGAGAGATAGAGACAGAGAGATAGAGACAGAGAGATAGATACAGAGAGAGATAGATACAGAGAGATACATACAGAGAGAGATAGATACAGAGAGAGATAGAGACAGATAGATACAGAGAGAGATAGAGACAGAGAGATAGAGACAGAGAGATAGATACAGGGAGAGATAGAGACAGAGAGATAGATACAGAGAGAGATAGAGACAGAGAGATAGAGACAGAGAGATAGAGACAGAGAGATAGATACAGAGAGATAGATACAGAGAGAGATAGAGACAGATAGATAGATACAGAGAGATAGATACAGTGACATAGATACAGAGTGAGATAGATACAGAGTGAGATAGATACAGAGAGAGATAGATACAGAGAGAGATAGAGACAGAGATAGATACAGAGAGATAGAGACAGAGAGATAGAGACAGTGAGATAGAGACAGAGAGATAGAGACAGAGAGATAGAGACAGAGAGAGATAGAGACAGAGAGAGATAGAGACAGAGAGAGATAGATACAGAGAGAGATAGAGACAGATAGATACAGAGAGAGATAGAGACAGAGAGATAGAGACAGAGAGATAGAGACAGAGAGATAGATACAGAGAGAGATAGAGTCAGATAGATACAGAGAGAGATAGAGACAGAGAGATAGAGATAGAGACAGAGAGATAGAGACAGAGAGATAGATACAGAGAGAGATAGAGTCAAAAGATACAGAGAGAGGTAGAGACAGAGAGGTAGAGACAGAGAGGTAGAGACAGAGAGGTAGAGACAGAGAGGTAGAGACAGAGAGATAGAGACAGAGAGATAGATACAGAGAGATAGAGACAGAGAGATAGATACAGAGAGAGATAGAGACAGAGAGAGAGATAATAGAGAGATAGATACAGAGAGAGAGATAATAGAGAGATAGATACAGAGAGAGATAGATACAGAGAGAGATAGATACAGAGAGAGATAGAGACAGAGAGATAGAGACAGAGAGATAGAGACAGAGAGATAGAGACAGAGAGAGATAGATACAGAGAGAGATAGATACAGAGAGAGATAGAGACAGAGAGATAGAGACAGAGAGATAGAGACAGAGAGATAGATACAGAGAGATAGATACAGAGAGAGATAGAGACAGATAGATAGATACAGAGAGATAGATACAGTGACATAGATACAGAGTGAGATAGATACAGAGTGAGATAGATACAGAGAGAGATAGATACAGAGAGAGATAGAGACAGAGATAGATACAGAGAGATAGAGACAGAGAGATAGAGACAGAGAGATAGAGACAGAGAGATAGAGACAGTGAGATAGAGACAGAGAGATAGAGACAGAGAGATAGAGACAGAGAGAGATAGAGACAGAGAGAGATAGAGACAGAGAGAGATAGATACAGAGAGAGATAGATACAGAGAGAGATAGATACAGAGAGATAGAGACAGATAGATAGAGACAGAGAGATAGAGACAGAGAGATAGAGACAGAGAGATAGATACAGAGAGAGATAGATACAGAGAGAGATAGATACAGAGAGAGATAGAGACAGAGAGATAGAGACAGAGAGATAGAGACAGAGAGATAGATACAGAGAGAGATAGAGACAGAGAGATAGAGACAGAGAGATAGAGACAGAGAGATAGATACAGAGAGAGATAGATACAGAGAGAGATAGATACAGAGAGAGATAGAGACAGAGAGATAGAGACAGAGAGATAGAGACAGAGAGATAGATACAGAGAGAGATAGATACAGAGAGAGATAGATACAGAGAGAGATAGAGACAGAGAGATAGAGACAGAGAGATAGAGACAGAGAGATAGAGACAGAGAGATAGAGACAGAGAGATAGAGACAGAGAGATAGAGACAGAGAGATACAGAGAGATAGAGACAGAGAGATAGAGACAGAGAGATAGAGACAGAGAGATAGAGACAGAGAGATAGATACAGAGAGTGAGAGACAGAGAGGCTGAGACTGAGAGACAGAAAGCGAGAGACAGAGAGAGAGAGACAGAGAGAGTATGCAGAACCTTATCCCACAACTGCAGGCTACATCACATCTGCCTATGGGCCCCGTCCACCACTCTCTCCTCCCAGCCAACATCTATAATGACATAGCTTGCGCCAATCTTACCCCATTGCCTGAGTCGTTGCTATGATACAAGCAATGCGCCAGGCCAATGTCAACATCAACACAGTCATGGGCGGCACGGTGGTTAGCACTGCTGCCTCACCCCATCAGGGTCCCAGGTTCAAATCCAGCCTCCGGTCACTGTGCGGAGTTTGCACGTTCTCCCCGTGTGTGCGTGGGTTTCCTCTGGGTGCTCCGGTTTCCTCCCACAGAACAAAGACGTGCAGGTTAGGTGGATTGGCCACTATACATTTCCCTCAATTTCCAAAAGGTTGGGCGCAATTCCCCCCCCCCCCACCCCCCCTCACGCCGGGTGAGAGAATCGGGGGGGGGGCCGGGCGAGTCCCGCTACGCTGCCCTGGCACCCGCACGCGATTCTCCCCAAAACGCGCGCCAAGATTTACGGCAGGCCGCTCGGAGAGTCGCCGCTCGCCGTTTGTAACTGCCAAGCGGCGATTCTCTGGCCCGGATGGGCCGAGCAGCCTGCCGAAGTCGACGTGTTCACCCCGGTGCCAATCTGGTCACTGCCGGCATGAACTGCGCAGGAACGCTGCGGGGGCGGCCTGTGGGGGGGGGGGGGGGAGGGAGGATCGAGCACCGGGGGGGGGCGCTCAGAAGGGGTCTGGCCCGCGATCGGTGCCCACCGATCGGCGGGCCAGCGTCACTGAAGGACGCACGCCTTTCCTCCGCCGAAATGGAGGAGTGATCTTGCGGGGAGGACGGCAACCAGCGCATGCGCGGGTGACGTCATTTACGTGGCGCCGCTCCTAGCCCCCCGAGGGTGGGAGAATAGGGGACGAAGAGCGGCCTCCTACGCCGGAGTGAAACAGTCCGGTTTTCACTCCAGCGTCGGCACTTAGTCTCCCGTTGGGAGAATCCGGCCCGTTAGGTGGGGTTATGGGGATAGAGCACGGGTTGGGTCTGAATGGAGTGCTGCTTCAGACTTTTGGATTCCAATCCCGTCTGGGAAGAATTACATCACCAGACCATCGGGGATGCCATACTGCCCAGAGGGAAAGAGGAGACAGAAAGAGTGAGTGCGATACAGAAAGAGAGACAGAGAGACACAGTGCGGCACTCCCTCAGTACTGACCCTCTGACAGTGCAGCACTCCCTCAGTACTGACCCTCTGACAGTGCAGCACTCCCTCAGTACTGACCCTTCGACAGTGCGGCACTCCCTCAGTACTGACCCTCTGACAGTGCAGCACTCCCTCAGTACTGACCCTCTGACAGTGCAGCACTCCCTCAGTACTGACCCTCTGATAGTGTGGCTCCCTCAGTACTGACCCTCTGACAGTGCAGCACTCCCTCAGTACTGACCCTCTGACAGTGCAGCACTCCCTCAGTACTGACCCTCTGACAGTGCGGCACTCGCTCAGTACTGACCATCTGACAGTGCAGCACTCCCTCAGTACTGACCCTCTGACAATGCGGCACTCCCTCAGTACTGATCCTCTGACAGTGCGGCACTCCCTCAGTACTGACCCTCTGACAATGCGGCACTCCCTCAGTACTGACACTCTGACAGTGCGGCACTCTCTCAGTACTGACCCTCTGACAGTGCGGCACTCGCTCAGTACTGACCCTCTGACAGTGCAGCACTCCCTCAGTACTGACCCTCTGACAGTGCAGCACTCCCTCAGTACTGACCCTCTGACAGTGTGGCACTCCCTCAGTACTGACCCCCTGACAGTGCGCTGCTCCCTCAGTACTGACCCTCTGACAATGCGGCACTCCCTCAGTACTGACACTCTGACAGTGCGGCACTCTCTCAGTACTGACCCTCTGACAGAGCGGCACTCCCTCAGTACTGACCCTCTGACAGTGCGGCACTCGCTCAGTACTGACCATCTGACAGTGCAGCACACCCTCAGTACTGACCCTCTGACAGTGCGGCACTCCCTCAGTACTGACCCTCTGACAGTGCGGCACTCCCTCAGTACTGACCCTCTGACAGTGCGGCACTCCCTCAGTACTGACCCTCTGACAATACAGCGGAGGGGAAGGGAAAGAGGTGGGGTGGGAGGAGACTTCAGTCCCTGCTGAGCAACCTGGGTAGCTGGGATTGTTCTCCTTAGATCAAGAAGGTTAAGGGGGGAATTTAATCGAGGTGGGGAAAGCAGAGGAACACAGATTAGTGGTGAGCGGTAAAAGAACCAGAGTGTGGGGTGATTAATCCTCCTGTCGCAGCGTTGTTCCCGCGGCTCGGTGTCGGTGACTTGGAGCGGGCGTCGACGTGGCTGCCGCACATTAACCCTTTGTCCCTCTCTCTCCTTGCCCCCCCCTCCCTAGGTCTTGGCCTGGTTTGAAGAAGGCGAGGAGACAATCACGGCCTTTGTGGAGCCTTTCGTCATCCTCCTGATCCTGATCGCGAACGCCGTGGTCGGTGTGTGGCAGGTAAGGTAACAGTCCAGACTGGTGGAGGCCGCCCAGCTCCTCGAGCCCTGCTATGCCCACCCCCCTCACCCCGCCAACCTCACCGTTCGATATGATCCTGCTTGATTTGACTGCTACCTCAGCTCCGCTTTCCTGTTCCCCTCCCCACCTCGACTCCCCCTCATCGATCGGAACTCTGCCTCACTGGGCCTTGAATATATGCAATACGCCGCACCCGCCCTCCCCACCCCACTTCTCTCCCGCGGGAAGGGAGAATTCCACAGATTGCCCCCCTCGTAGAGAAGAAATCCCTCCTCATGCCATTCTCGATTTCCCCCCCCCCTCACGAGGGAGGAAACATTCTCTCAGTAACTACCCTATCAAGTGCCACCCCCCTCAGAATCTGATACGTTTCAATAAAATCACCACTCATTCCCCCAAACTCCGAAGGGTGGGGAACCCCAACCTGCTCAAACCTCCCCTCGTGAAGATGTGCAGGTTAGGTGGATGGGCCGTGTTAAATTGCCCCTTAATGTCCAGGGATGTGGAAGTTAGGTTGTGCAGTTTCAGGCACAGGCTGGGGTGGAAGGGAGAGTGTAAATGGGTAGCTCATTCGAAGGGTCGGTGCAGACTCGAAGGGCCGAATGGCCTCCTTCTGCACTATAGGGATTGTATGATTCTATGAAACAAAATCATCCCAGGAAATAACCCAGGGAATCTTGTCTGAACTGCCTCCGACGTGAGTCTATTCCTTCCGTGAGGAAGGAGACCAAAACTGTCCGCAGTACTCCAGCTGCGGAAACGCCAACCGTTGCAGTCAAGCTTCCCGACATTTATGCTCCTTGTGCCCGCCGTTGTTCTCCCCCCCCCCCCCCCGTTGCAAAAAAGTGTAACGTTCCAGTTGCCTTTGTATCCCAGTCAAACTCCTGTTTCCATTCCGCACCGCCCCCGCTCACCCTGTCCAAACCCTGTTTGCGAACCCCCTCGCCCCACCCTCGTCCCATTCCCCTTCCCTTCTCACCTGTTTGTGGGTTATTCGATGCCACAGGAGAGAAATGCCGAGGATGCCATAGAGGCGCTGAAGGAGTATGAGCCCGAAATAGGGAAGGTTTACCGGACGGACAAGAAGCTGGTGCAGAGAATCAAAGCTCGCGAGATCGTCCCCGGTGACATCGTGGAGGTGGCAGGTGAGCTGGGAGTCTGCGATGTGCTGGAGGAAGACCTCACACCTTGTTCCATCATTAATACGGTGCTTCACTCTGTATCTAACCCCGTGCTGTACCTGTCCTGGGAGTGTTTGATGGGAACAGTGCAGAGGAACTTTACTCTGTATCTAACCACGTGCTGTACCTGTCCTGGGAGTGTTTGATGGGGACAGTGTAGAGGGGGCTTTACTCTGTATCTAACCCTGTGCTGTACCTGTCCTGGGAGTGTTTGATGGGGACAGTGAAGAGGGAGCTTTACTCTGTATCTAACCCCGTGCTGTACCTGTCCTGGGAGTGTTTGATGGGGACAGTGTAGAGGAAGCTTTACTCTGTATCTAACCCCGTGCTGTACCTGTCCTGGGAGTGTTTGATGGGGACAGTGTAGAGGGAGCTTTACTCTGTATCTAACCCTGTGCTGTACCTGTCCTGGGAGTGTTTGATAGGGACAGTGTAGAGGGAGCTTTACTCTGTATCTAACCCCGTGCTGGACCTGTCCTGGGAGTGTTTGATGGGGACAGTGTAGAGGGAGCTTTACTCTGTATCTAATTTCCTCATTGCAACTTACTGTCCCACCTATTTTTGTGTTATCTGCAAATTTGGCGATAGAACCTTCTATCCCTCTATCCCAGTCATTAATATTGATTGTTAATAGCTGGGGCCCAGGGACCGATCCCTGTGGCACCCCACTAGTTACCTCTTGCCATCCAGAAAAAGACCCATTTATCCTGACTGTCTTCTGTCCGTCAGCCAGTCTTCTATCCAAGATAATAAATTACCCAGAATCCCCATGTGATCGAACCTTGTGAGTTAACCTTCTGTGCGGCACCTTATCAAAAGCCTTCCGAAAGTTCAGATATACTACATCTACAGATCCCCTTTATCCACTTGGCTTGTATCATCTTCGAAGAACTCGTGCAAATTAGTCAAACTTGATTTACACTTCATAAAACCATGCTAACTTTGATGGATAGCGCTTTGACTTTCCAAATGTCCTGATATTACTTCCTTAATAATGGATTCTAACAATTTCCCAATGACAGATGTTAAACTAACTGGTCTATAGTTTCCCACTTTCTGCCTCTCTTCCCGGTTTGAATAAGAAAGTTACGTTAGTGTTTTTCAAATCCACTGGAATCTTTCCCGCATCCAGGGACTTTGGAATATTATAACCAGTGGATCCACTATCTCCGGGTCTGCCACTTCCATTAACACCCTAGGATGTAGGCAATCAGGCCCTGGGGACTTGTCTGCCTTCAATTCCAATAGTTTGTTCAGTACTTTTTCCCAATCGATGATGGTTTTTCTAAGTTCCTCCCTTTCTATTAACTCTGCATTACCTGTCTCTATTGGGATGGTACTAGTTTCCTGCACTGTGAAAACTGAAGCCAAATATTGATTTCACCTTTCCTGTGTTCCCTAGTATTAATTCCCCGGTCTCATTCTCCAAGGGACCAACATTCACTTTAGCTACTCCCTTACCTTTTATATGCTTATAGAAGCTTTTGCTATCATTTATTATATTTTTTACTAGTTTTCTTTCATAATTTATCTGCTCTTTTTATAACTTTTTAGTTTCTCTTTGTCGATCTTTAAAAGTTTTCCAACCAAGGGACATCACGGTGGTGCAGTGGTTAGCACTGCTGCCTCACGGCGCCAAGGACCCGAGTTCGATCCCGGCCTCGGGGCCACTGTCCGTTTGGAGTTTGCACAATGTCTCCGTGTCTGCGTGAGTCTCACCCCCACAACCCAAAACGATGTGCAGGGTAGGTCAATTTGCCACGCTAAATTGCCCCTTAATTGGGAAAAAAAAGAATTGGGTGCCCAATCTTCCTGCCTGCCAACGGCCGTTGCAGTACGGTATGCCTTCGGTTTCATCTTAATGTTATTCCTTACTCAGCCATGGATGTTTTTCCCCCTCTTCCAATCTTCCTCCCTCTCTGGAATATATTTTAGTTGGGATAAAATGAATATCTGCTTAAATAACTGCCACTGCCCATCAACTTTTTCCTTTTTCTGCCTTGTCCTGTCTGGCCAAATTCTGCCCTCATGACGATGTCATTATCTTTCTTCAACTCCAGAACACCAGTGTGGTTCTCCTGTTTCTCGCCCTCAAACTGAATTTGAAATTCCTTCATGTTATGATCACTCTTCCCTGGAAGATCCTTAACTATGAGGTAATTAATTCATCCCTGCTCAATACACAATACCAAAGTCATAATAGGCTGCTCCCTGGTTGGTTTCACAGCATATTGCTCCAAGAAACAATCTATAACATATTCAATGTACTCTCCCTCGAGGCTAATCTTGCCAAATTGATTAATCCAGTCTATGTGCATAGGAAAATCTCCCATGATTATTGCCGTACTTTTCTTACAAACCTCCAATAATTCCTGGCTTAATCTGTGCCCCATTGCGGAATTACTGTTTGAGGGATCGATAGATTACTCCAACCAGGGACCTCTTTCCTTTGGTATTTCTGACTCCACCCAGATTTTTTCCACATCTTGATCTCCAGTGCTGATATCGTTTGTCACTACAGCACAGGCCCCTTCCTTTGCCAATAAAGCTACACCACCTTTCTGCCTGTTCTGCTTGAATACTGAGCACACTTGTACATTCGATTGACAAATCTGGGACGGGATTCTCCCCTATTTGGTGGGGCGGGCTGTACCGTCACCGAGGAGTGGCGTGAACCACACCGGCATCGGAGCGCCCGGAAGATGCGGAACCTTCAGAGGCTAGGCCGGCGCTAGCGCAGTTGGCGCTGGGCCAGCCGGCGCAGAAGGGCTTGACGCCGCGCCAACCGGCACCGAAGTGCCTCCGCCGGCCGGCGCAGGTTAGTGCATGCGCTGGAGCGCCAGCGTGTGCTGGCGTCATCCCAGCGCATGCACAGGCAGGTTCTTCTCCGCGCCGGCCATGGCCGAGTTTGTCAGCAGCCGGCGTGGAGGGAAAGAGTGCCCCCACGGCACAGGCCCGCCCGTGGATCGGTGGGCTCCGATCACGGGCCAGGCCACCGTGGGGGCACCCCCCCCCCCCCCCCCCCCCGGGGCCAGATCCCCTAGCAACCCGCCCCGAGGACTCGGAAGGCTGCTCGTAGAGCCAGGTCCTCCCGGTACGGACCAGTGTGATTTACGCCAGCGGGACTGGCCGAAAACGGGCAGGCACTCGGCCCATCGCGGGGCGGAGAATCGCCGGGGAGGCCACTGCCAACGGTCCCCGACCGGCGCAACGCGATTCCCGCCCACACCAAAACCCCGACGCCGGAGAATTCGTCAGCCGGCGGTGGGGCGGGATTCACCCCGCCCCCCGGCGATTCTCCGACCCGGCAGGTGGTCGGAGAATCCCGCTCCTGGTCTCCTTGTAACCATGTCTCAGTTATCACCACCAAATTATACCCTCTTCTCTCTATTTGGGCTGTTATCTCATTAATTTGGTTCCGAATGTCTTGTGCATTCAGACTCCAAGCCTTCAGGTTTCTTCCTTTATGATATTTCCAAATGATCTGATTACGTGGTAAAATATGACTTTCACACGTTCTGTCCATTCATTTTATTTTCTGGTAACAATCCACCTCATCATTAACGTGCTCTCCCTCCTTCTCCCTCAACTTTGATTTTCTAATCTTCCATACAACTGAACTCTCCCCTCGCCCCCACCCCCACCCCCACCAACACCTTTTCGATTGAACCCCTATGTACAGCCCTAGTTATGCGATTCACCAAGACCCTGGCCCCAGCATGCTTCAGGTGAAGACAGTCCCATTAGAACAGCTCAGCTGTACCTGTCCTGGGAGTGTACGATGGAGACAGTGCAGTGGGAGCTTTACTCTGTATCTAACCCCGTGCTGTACCTGTCCTGGGAGTGTTTGATGGGGACAGTGTAGAGCAGGGGTGGGCAAACTACGGCCCGCGGGCCGCATGCGGCCCGCCAAAGGTATTTCTGCGGCCCACCAAGTCATTAAAAAAAAAAAAAAAAAAATTTTTAAAAAACAATTTTTTTTTTTTTTAAATTTTTTTTAAGGTTAATGGGGGGGGGGCTGTTGGGTTACTTACTGGTATAGGGTGGATACGTTGACTTGAGTAGGGTGATCATTGCTCGGCACAACGTCGAGGGCCGAAGGGCCTGTTCTGTGCTGTACTGTTCTATGTTCTATATGAGGCGCCCAGAATCATAACCGGGTGAAGTAATTATTTTACTTAATATACTATGCGGCCCTTTGTGAATTGTGAATTTCTGAATGTGGCCCTTGCACGGAAAAGTTTGCCCACCCCTGGTGTAGAGGGAGCTTTACTCGATGTCTAACCCTGTGCTATGCCTGTCCTGTGAGTGTTTGAAGCTCAGTACTGACGGAGTGCCACACTGTAAGAGGATCAGTGGTGAGTGAGGTGCTGCACTGTCAGAGGGTCAGTACTGAGGGAGTGCTGCACTGTCAGAGAGTCAGTACTGAGGGAGCTCTGCACTGTCAGAGGGTCAGTACTAAGGGAGTGCCACACTGTCAGAGGGTCAGTACTGAGGGAGTGCTGCACTGTCAGAGGTTCAGTACTGAGGGTGCTGCACTGTCAGAGGGTGTACTGAAGGAGTGCTGCACTGTCAGAGGGTCAGTACTGAGGGAGTGCTGCACTGTCAGAGGGTCAGTACTGAGGGAGTGCTGCACTGTCAGAGGGTCAGTACTGAGGGAGTGCCGCACTGTTAGAGGGTCAGTACTGAAGGAGTGCTGCACTGTCAGAGGGTCAGTACTGAGGGAGTGGTGCACTGTCAGAGGGTCAGTACTGAGGGAGTGCTGCACTGTCAGAGGGTAAGTACTGAGGGAGTGCTGCACTGTCAGAGGGTCAGTTCTGAGGGAGTGCCGCACTGTCAGAGGGTCAGTACTGAGGGAGTGCTGCACTGTCAGAGGGTCAGTACTGAGGGAGTGCCGCACTGTCAGAGGGTCAGTACTGAGGGAGTGCTGCCCTGTCAGAGGGTCAGTACTGAGGGAGTGCTGCACTGTCAGAGGGTCAGTACTGAGGGAGTGCCGCACTGTCAGAGGGTCAGTACTGAGGGAGTGCCGCATTGTCAGCGGGTCAGTACTGAGGGAGTGCTGCCCTGTCAGAGGGTCCGTACTGAGGGAGTGCCGCATTGTCAGCGGGTCAGTACTGAGGGAGTGCTGCACTGTCAGAGGGTCAGTACTGAGGGAGTGCTGCCCTGTCAGAGGGTCCGTACTGAGGGAGTGCCGCATTGTCAGCGGGTCAGTACTGAGGGAGTGATGCACTGTTTGTGGTACTGTATTTAAGTTGTGACGTTGAAACCTCTGGTCCCTATCTTTACCTTTCAGGTGTGTATCAGATACCACAGCTTCTGTGTAAAGGAATGCAGTCTTGGGTGGGGTTTGGGTGGAGTTCAGTCCCCTGTCCCAGGGCCCACATTGATCCCCAAATCAAATTGCTGCCAAGCGGCTCTGCGCCAGGGTTACACATGCAGATCTGGGAAGTTGACTGTCGACGTGTCGAGCTGACAGGGTGGAGGTGGATGTGGGAAGGGTACCAGTTCTCTGAAAGATCCCGTGTGGGCCAGATAGCCTGAACATCTTCTTCCTAATCTCCCAGGCTGCAAATTCTGCGTTTCAGCTCCCAACGTGGTGTCTATATCCCTCCTCCTATCTCTCTGTCTCCTACTCTCTCTCTCTCTCTCTCTTTCTGTCTCTCTCTGCCTGTCTGTCTCTCTCTCTCAGTCTCTCTCTTTCTCCCTGTGTGTGTGTGTGTCTCTCTCTCTGTTTCCCACTCTCTTCCTCTCTTTTCCTCCTTCTGCGCCCCTCTCTCTCGCTCTTTCTCCCTCTTCGCTTTCTCTCTGTCTGAATCACTCTGTCTCTATCTCCCTCTATATGCCCCTCTGCATCTCTCTGCCTTTCCCTCTCTGCCCCTCTCTCTGTCTCGATCTCTCTCTCTGTTTGTCTCTCTGATCTGTCTCTCACGTTCTGTTTGCCTCCATCTCCTTCTATCTCTCCCTCTGCCTCGCTCTCTCTCTCTGCCTCTGACTCTCTCACTCTTTGGCTCTCCGTCTGTGTCTTTCTCTCTGTCTCTCTCTGTCTCTCTCTCTCTGTCCCTCTCTCGCTCTACGTCCCCCCTCTCTCTCTCTCTCTCTCTCTCTGTTTCTCTCTGTCTCTGTCTCTGTCTCTCTCTGTCTCTCTCTGTCCCTCTCTCTACGTCTCCCCCCTCTCTCTCTCTCTCTGTCCCTCTCTCTCACTCTGTCTCTCTCTCTGTCTGTCTCTCTCTGTCTCTCTTTCTGTCTCGCTGTCTCTCTCTCTCTCTCTTTCTCTCTCTCACACTCTCTGTATCCCTCTTTCCCTCTCTGCCTTGCTCTCTCTGTCTCTCTGGTTCTCTCTCCCTTTCTCACTCTCTCTCTGCCTCTCTCTCTCTCCCTCTCTCTAAACAACATGTGGGTATCGCACTCCATGCCCTCCACCCTCTCTGCCAGGATGCCATTGAGGGCTGACCTCCCATCCCCGTCCTGCCAGTTCAGACCAGCTCTCACCGCCCTCCCACCACTCCACCCAGTAACCCTGCACAGCCCAACACCTGATACTTTTCCCTCGCGCTCCCACCTTGCCATGTAAGGAGATGGAGCTCCTGGAGAATTTGATGACACTCGGAATTCACCAAGACACAGAGGGGAATAAGCTTCCCCATCATTAGGGTAGCAGCAGCAGAGACGAGGAGACACTTAGCAGTGTTATATAACGCCCTGGTGCTCTGGCAAGCACCCCCCCCCTCCCCACCCCCCACCCCCACCCTCCCAGTGGCGACCTTCTCCGTTACAGTATTGACTAGCCGCCAGAACAACAGCAATGCTGAGATCTCAGTTTTCGTAAGTGATCAACAGCTGTTCACATCGCACAGACCCACTCGCACTCCCCCCACCCTCACTGCATTCCAAACTTCCACACACAGTACTGAACCTCTGACAGTGCAGCAGTCCTTCAGCACTGACCCTCTGACAGTGCGGCGCTCTATCAGTACTGACCCTCTGACAGTGCTGCACTCCCTCAGTACTGACCCTCTGTCAGTGCAGCGGTCCCTCAGCACTGACCCTCTGACAGTGCAGCACTCCCTCAGCACTGACCCTCTGACAGTGTAGCACTCCCTCAGCACTGACCCTCTGACAGTGCGGCACTCCCTCAGTACTGACCCTCTGACAGTGCAGCACTCCCTCAGTACTGACCCTCTGACAGTGCAGCACTCCCTCAGCACTGACCCTCTGACAGTGCAGCACTCCCTCAGTACTGACCCTCTGACAGTGCAGCGGTCCCTCAGCACTGACCCTCTGACAGTGCAGCGCTCCCTCAGTACTGACCCTCTGACAGTGCAGCACTCCCTCAGTACTGACCCTCTGACAGTGCGGTGCTCCCTCAGTACTGACCCTCTGACAGTGCAGCACTCCCTCAGTACTGACCCTCTGGCAGTGCGTCTCTCCCTCAGTACTGACCCTCTGACAGTGCAGCACTCCCTCAGTACTGACCCTCTGACAGTGTAGCACTCACTCAGTACTGACCCTCTGTCAGTGCGGCACTCCCTCAGTACTGACCCTTTGACAGTGCGACACTCCCTCAGTACTTACCCTTTGACAATACGGCACTCCCTCAGTACTGACCCTCTGACGTGCAGCACTCCCTCAGTACTGACCCTCTGACAGTGCAGCGCTCACTCAGCACTGACCCTCTAACAGTGCAGCACTCCCTCAGTACTGACCCTCCGACAGTGCGGCACTCCCTCAACACAGACCCTCCGACAGTGTGGTGCTCCATCAGTACTGATTCTCCATTGGCGGCATGTGGCGCAGTGGTTAGCACTGCTGCATTCGGCACTGATGACCCTGGTTCGAATCCCGGCCCTGGGTCACTGCCCGTGTAGAGTTTGCACATTCTGCCCCTGTCTGCGTGGGTTTCACCCCCACAATCCAAAGATGTGCAGGTTAGGTGGATTGGCCATGCTACATTGCCCCTTAATTGGAAAAAAAAATGAATTGGGTACTCTAAATTTATTTTCAAAAAAGTACTGATCCTCCAACAGTGCAGCACCCCGTCAGCACTGACCCTCCAACAGTATGGTGCTCCCTCAGCATAGACCCTCTGACAGTGCGGCGTTCACTTTGTGCTGGTTACCTGGGAGTGAGTGTGTGATTGTGAGATTCCAATAAAGGTGGAAACAGGATTTGCCATTCCAGGATCCTGATATTCCTCCACATTGCTTCCCGGATTGTTACGTGCTCCGGTGTGCTAATCCTGAGGTCTTTGATTGATTCCACAGTGGGAGACAAGGTTCCTGCCGACATCAGGATTATCAACATCATCTCCACCACTTTGCGTGTCGACCAATCCATTCTGACAGGTCAGTGAGGGACTGATGGCTTGGCTTTGTATTCTTCAGCTTTCTCAAATTAAATGGGAAATGAGTATGGGCAAATACTGACACCTATCTCACTCCCAACGGCAAACCAACCCCTCTGACCCCAAACCAACCTCTCTGACCCCAAACCAACCCTTCTGACCCCAATCCGACCCACTCTGACCCCAATCCGACCTCTCTGACCCCAAACCAACCCTTCTGACCCCAATCCGACCCACTGTGACCCCAAACCAACCCCTCTGACCCCAAACCAACCCCTCTGACCCCAAACCAACCCCTCTGACCCCAATCCGACCCACTCTGACCCCAATCCAACCCACTCTGACCCCAATCCGACCCACTCTGACCCCAATCCGACCCACTCTGACCCCAATCCGACCCACTCTGACCCCAATCCGACCCACTCTGACCCCAAACCAACCCCTCTGACCCCAATCCGACCTACTCTGACCCCAATCCGACCCACTCTGATCCCAATCCGACCCACTCTGATCCCAATCCGACCCACTCTGACCCCAATCCGACCCACTCTGACCCAAACATGACCCCTGTCCAACCCCTCTGACCCCAATCCGACCCACTCTGACCCCAATCCTACCTCACTCTGACATCAATCTGACCCCAATCCGACCCACTCTGACCCAAACATGACCACTATCCAACCCCTCTGACCCGAACCCGAACCACTCTGACCCCAATCCGACCCACTCTGACCCCAATCCGACCCACTCTGACCCCAATCCAACCCACTCTGACCCCAATCCGACCCACTCTGACCCAAATATGACCCCTATCCAACCCCTCTGACCCAAATCCGACCCACTCTGACCCCCACCTGACCCCAATTCGACCCACTCTGACACCAATCCGACCCACTCTGATCCCAATCCGACCCACTCTGACCCCAATCCTACCTCACTCTGATCCCAATCCGACCCACTCTGACCCCAATCCGACCCACTCTGACCCCAATCCGACCCACTCTGACCCCAATCCGACCCACTCTGACCCCAATCCGACCCACTCTGACCCCAATCCGACCCACTCTGACCCCAATCCGACCCACTCTGACCCCAATCCGACCCATTCTGACCCCAATCCGACCCACCCTGACCCCAATCCTACCTCACTCTGACATCAATGTGACCCACTCTGACCCCAAACCTACCTCACTTTGACATCAATGTGACCCCACTCCGACCCCAAACCTACCCCAATCCGACCCACTCTGACCCCAATCTGACCCACCCTGACCCCAATCCAACCCACTCTCATCCCACTGACCCCAATCCGATTCCCTCTGACCCCAATCAGATCCACTCCATCCCACTCCCACTCTGACCCCATTCCGGCCCTATTAGGCCCCCATCTGTGAGGAAGCAGAGACTTTGAATATTTGTGAGGCAGGGGCTGGATAGGTTCACGATTAACGAGTGGGGTGAAAGGTTATCGGGCGGAGGGGGATGCGGAGGCGGTGACGATCGGATCAGTCACCATCTTATTAAATGAGTGAGCAGGGCTCGGCCTCCTCCTGCTCCTAGTCGGTGATTGGATTGTCCGGCGGAAGGAGTTCACTGCGCCGCGTTTTCCCCGGAGGTTACCTGGTGTTGCCGCAGTGATCAATGAACCATTTCTGATTAAACATTTTCCCGCCCGCCAGGTGAATCAGTCTCCGTGATCAAGCACACCGATCCCATTCCAGACCCTCGCGCTGTCAACCAGGACAAGAAGAATATGCTGTTTTCCGTGAGTTGCCCATAATTCCCCCCCCCCCCCCCCCCCCCCCCCCCTCCGTCTCACACCCAGCTGTGGGTCCAGGGCCACCTCTCGCCCCCTGCCGACCGGTATCCGATTGAATGATACGCAGCCAAAGTCATTGCGGTGCCGCAGAAGAAGTAGATAGACTGAGAAAGGCACAGGAGAAAGAAGACATTCAGCCTATCGAGTCCACGTTAGCGCTCTCCAGGGCAATCCAGTCCATCCCCATTGCCACCCCCCCCCCCCCCCCCCCCCCCCCACTCTCTCCCTGGAGCTTTATTCCCCTCAAGCGTCCGTCCAATTGATAACGCTCATCACCTCCGCTGCCACCATGTCGGATATCCACCAAGTTCCAGGTCATTAACACTCGCTGCATGAAGAGAGTCCTTCCCCACATTCCCCACCCCCTCACCACCCTTTCCTGAAACCTTAAAACTGTGACGCCCTGCATCAATCATGGCTGATCCAACTCAATGGACTGATCTCGCTCTCCCCCATATCCTTTGACCCCCTTCGCCCGAAGTGCCATATTGAACTGCTTCTTGAAAACATACAATATTTTGGCCTCACCTACTTCCTGTGGTAACGAATTCCACAACCAACCTCTCTCTGGGTGAAGACATTTCTCCTCATCTCTGCCTAACGGTCTACCCCGTATCCTCAGACTGTGACCCCTAGTTCTGGACACATCCACCATCGGGAAGATCATTCCTGCATCTACCCTGTCCAGTCCTCTTAGAATTTTATAAGTTTCTGTGAGATCCCCCCTCATTCTTCTGAACTCCAACGAAGACATTCCTAACTGATTCAATCTTTCCTCAAACGTCAGTCCCGCCGTGCCAGGAATCAGTCTGGTAAACCTTTGCTGTACTCCCTCAAGAGCAAGAACATCCTTCCTCAGATAAGGAGACCAAAACTGCACACAATACTCCAGGTGTGGCCTCACGAAGGCCCTGTATAATTGCAGCAACACATCCCTGCTTCTATACTCGAAACCTCTCGCTATAAAGGCCAACATACTATTTGCCTTCTTGACCACCTGCTGTATCTGCATGCTTACCTTCAGTGACTGGTGTACGAGTACACCCAGGTCCCATTGCACATTCCCCTCTCCTAATTTATGACCATTCAGATGGTAGCCTTCTTTCCCTACACCTCTTACCGGATCTCCCCCTCATCTCCAGCGATCCAAGGAGAACAGCCTTCAGTTTCGCCAGCCCTATCCTTTTTAGTAAAACCTCCCTCCATTCAGCCAACCCTCAGCCTCCTTCCTTCAAGGGAAAGGAGCGCTGGCCTGTCAACCTTTTCCTGAAATGCCAGGCCTTCCTGGCATCATCCCAGTCTTCCCGATAGCAAAGACTGCTTAATTTAAACAGCTTTGATCTCTCCCTGACCACGCTGTAGGTAAACAGGAAGGTGTTTTCGATTCCCCCCCCCCTTTTTTTAAGCGTATTTCTTAACCGTTTTTGGTGTCATTTGATTTCTATCATTACCCCCCAAGGCAAGCCCGAGAAAGAGGGTTAATTTATTTGCACACACTGAAACACAGGGTTGGAAGAGTTGCAACGTTGCCTGCCGTGGGCAGCACGGTAGCACAAGTGGCTAGCACTATGGCTTCACAGTGCCAGCGTCCCAGGTTCGATTCCCCGCTGGGTCACTGTCTGTGCGGAGTCTGCACGTTCTTTCCGTGTCTGCATGGGTTTCCTCCAGGTGCTCCGGTTTCCTCTGACAGTCCAAAGACGTGCAGGTTAGGTGGATTGGCCATGATCAATTGCCCTTAGTGACCAAAAAGGTGAGGAGGGGTTATTGGGTTACGGGGATAAGGTGGAAGTGAGGGCTTCAGTGGGTCGGTGCAGGCTCGATGGGCCGAATGACCTCCTTCTGCACTGTGTGTTCTATGTTGTTGTTCGTGCAATGAAAGAGAGGGATAGAGAAACAAAGATTCACAGGGTGAAGGGCACAGGGAAAAGACGTATTGTTCGGGAATCAAATTCTAATGGTGCGTTCCTTCACACAGGCCGGCAGGTTGAAAACCGATGCTGGATAATTCTCTTCTTTTATTTTTCTGGCAGAGATGGCTTCAGCGAACAAATAGGCACAGAGAAACGAATTGGCCATGTAGGAGGTGGTACAGCGGGTCAGACGTTTCGGTAGAAAGTGTAGATGTCGGAGCAGGCATTCAAACGTGGATAGAGCTGCTACTGGGAAGATGGAAAGATGGAGGACAGCGTATTGTAGCTCTACGAGGCAAAATTACTTGTTCAACCAGATAGTGAGGAAGGCAGGCAGGGAGGGTGAGGGATTAGTCATAATCACATGACTTATCTCTCTGCTTTGGCTTCAAGAAAAGGTGTGGATGCCTTTGCTTGGGTTCCTTAGATTGCTACTGCTCCGACCATAAAGCCTCGAATAGAAGGTGACGGGGTCCTTTGTCCTAGTAAATGAATGTCAGAGGGTCAGTGCTGAAGGAGCGCCGCACTGTCAGAGGGTCAGTACTGAGGGAGTGCTGCACTGTCAGAGGGTCAGTGCTGAGGGAGCGCCGCACTGTCAGAGGGTCAGTACTGAGGGAGTGCTGCACTGTCAGAGGGTCAGTGCTGAGGGAGCGCCGCACTGTCAGAGGGTCAGTACTGAGGGAGTGCCGCACTGTCAGAGAGTCAGTACTGAGGGAGTGCTGGACTGTCAGAGGGTCAGTACTGAGGGAGCGCCGCACTGTCAGAGGGTCAGTACTGAGGGAGTGCCGCACTGTCAGAGGGTCAGTACTGAGGGAGTGCTGCACTGTCAGAGGGTCAGTGCTGAGGGAGCGCCGCACTGTCAGAGGGTCAGTACTGAGGGAGTGCCGCACTGTCAGAGGGTCAGTACTGAGGGAGTGCTGGACTGTCAGAGGGTCAGTACTGAGGGAGCGCCGCACTGTCAGAGGGTCAGTACTGAGGGAGTGCCGCACTGTCAGAGGGTCAGTACTGAGGTAGTGCCGCACTGTCAGAGGGTCAGTACTGAGGGAGTGCCGCACTGTCAGAGGGTCAGTACTGAGGGAGCGCCGCACTGTCAGAGGGTCAGTACTGAGGGAGTGCCGCACTGTCAGAGGGTCAGTACTGAGGGAGTGCCGCACTGTCAGAGGGTCAGTACTGAGGGAGCGCCGCACTGTCAGAGGGTCAGTACTGAGGGAGTGCCGCACTGTCAGAGGGTCAGTACTGAGGGAGTGCCGCACTGTCAGAGGGTCAGTACTGAGGGAGCGCCGCACTGTCAGAGGGTCAGTACTGAGGGAGTGCCGCACTGTCAGAGGGTCAGTACTGAGGGAGTGCCGCACTGTCAGAGGGTCAGTACTGAGGGAGTGCCGCACTGTCAGAGGGTCAGTACTGAGGGAGCGCCGCACTGTCAGAGGATCAGTACTGAGGGAGTGCCGCACTGTCAGAGGGTCAGTACTGAGGGAGTGCCGCACTGTCAGAGAGTCAGTACAATGCCCCGTACCTCTGTAATCCCTGACGGTGATGCCCGTCCTGCATCCTACAGCTAACATCTCCCTCTCCCTTCCCCTCCCCTCAACAGGGCACCAACATCGGAGCTGGCAAAGCCACGGGAGTGGTGGTGGCCACAGCAGTGAGCACAGAGATCGGGAAGATCCGGGACCAGATGGTGGCCACCGAGCAGGAAAAGACGCCCCTTCAGCAAAAGCTGGACGAGTTTGGTGAACAGCTGTCCAAAGTCATCACTCTGATCTGCATAGCAGTGTGGATGATCAACATCGGACACTTCAACGACCCAGTCCACGGGGGTTCCTGGATCCGAGGAGCCGTTTACTACTTCAAAATCGCTGTTGCTCTGGCTGTGGCAGCCATCCCAGAAGGTCAGTCCCGCACTCCGCACGCAACGCAGCACTCTCGCTCACTCCCCATTCGACAGTGTGGCGCTCCCTCAGTACTGACCCTCTGACAGTGCAGCACTTCCTCAGTACTGACCCTCTGACAGTGCAGCACTTCCTCAGTACTGACCCTCTGACAGTGCGGCGCTCCCTCAGTACTAAACCTCTGACAGTGCAGCACTCCCTCAGTACTGACCCTCTGACAGTGCGGCACTCCCTCAGTACTGACCCTCTGACAGTGCCGCACTCCCTCAGCGCTGACCCTCTGAAAGTGCGGCACTCCCTCAGTACTGACCCTCTGTCAGTGCAGCACTCCCTCAGTACTGACCCTCCGACATTGCAGCATTCCCTCAGTACTGATCCCCCGACAGTGCGGCACTCCCTTAGTACTGACCCTCTCAAAGTGCGGCGCTCCCTCAGTACTGACCCTCTGACAGTGCACCACCCTCTCAGTACTGACCCTCCGACAGTGCAGCACTCCCTCAGTACTGATCCCCCGACAGTGCGGCACTCCCTCAGTACTGACCTTCTGACAGTGCGGCGTTGCCTCAGTACTGACCGTCAGACAGTGCAGCACTCCCTCAGTACTGACCCTCTGACAGTGTAGAGCTCCCTCAGTACTGACCCTCTGACAGTGCGGCGCTCCCTCAGTACTGACCCTCTGACAGTGCAGCACTCCCTCAGTACTGACCCTCTGACAGTGCGGCACTCCCTCAGTACTGACCTTCTGACAGTGCGGCGCTGCCTCAGTACTGACCCTCTGACATTGCGGCACTCCCTCAGTACTGACCCTCTGACAGTGCAGCACTTCCTCAGTACTGACCCTCTGACAGTGCAGCACTCCCTCACTACTGACCCTCTGACAGTGCAGCACTCCCTCAGTACTGACCCCCTGACAGTGCGGCACTCCCTCAGTACTGACCCTCTGACAGTGCGGCACTCCCTCAGTACTGACCCTCTGACAGTGCGGCACTCCCTCAGTACTGACCCTCTGACAGTGCAGCACTCCCTCAGTACTGGGTCCGGAGTGATGGATGCTGTTTCTGGGCTTGGTGTTGTGATGATCCTGCTGTCTCTGTTGACTAACCGTGCTATCCCCTTTTCTTCAGGCCTGCCCGCTGTGATCACCACCTGCCTGGCACTGGGTACTCGCCGCATGGCGAAGAAGAATGCCATCGTGAGGAGTCTGCCCTCCGTCGAGACCCTGGGCTGCACCTCCGTCATCTGTTCAGACAAGACTGGGACCTTGACCACAAATCAAATGTCCGTCTGCAAGGTATGTCCCCACCATTAAATCTCCCCCTTAACCTTCTCCGCCTTCAGGAGGACCATCCCAGTTTGCCGGGTCTCTCTTCACGGACTGAGAACCTGTCTACTTCTACTGCTCCTCAGAACCGTTCTGGTCCCCCCTCCGCACCCTCCTTCAGAATCCTGGACCTCCATTCCAAACTGCGGAGCCCTTAGCCGGATGCGACACCAGGAACCATCCGACAATCCGATGGGTAGCATGGTGGAGGAGTGGTTAGCACTGACGCCTCATGGCTCCAGTGTCCCAGGTTCAATTTCCCGCTGGGTCACTGTCTGTGCGGAGTCTGCACGCTCTCTACGTGTCTGCGAGTTTCCTCCGGGTGAACCGGTTTCCTCCCACAGTCCAAAGACGTGCAGATTAGGTGGATTGGCTATGATAAATTCACCCTTAGTGTCCAAAAGGTTAGGTGGGGTTTCTGGGTTACTGGGATAGGGCCAAATGGCCTCCTTCTGCACTGTGGAGATTCTACGCCAGGCCCTGACTGTTGTACCAGAATCCTCAGCCAGGAGAAGATGGAGGAATCAGAAGCACTTCTAAACTCCTAGGAAACAATGGTACTGATCACATCCCACATCTCCCACTCCATCCTCTCCCTCCCCCCCACTCTGACACCCTCTCTCGAACCGCCCCAGCGCCACACCCCACCCCACCTCCTCGCTGCCCCTCCACCCGCCCCCCCCCCCCCACTGCCTGACACTCAACACTCCCCGACTCATCCTTCTGATCTCCCTCTCAATCCTCCATGACTCCCACTCCTCCGAACCTCCCACTCCATGACTCTCTCACTCCTCCATGACCCAACCAGCCCCCCATGTCCCGACTAGCCACGAGCAGCCCCTCCCACCACCAAGAACAAATTAGCACACCCACGCCCCGTGATCTTACTAGCCCCCCCTCCCCCACGCACCGACAACTCCCCATCCTCCGACTCTCTGACCAGCCTCCCCTTACCCACCCCTTCCCACCTCCCCTCTCAACCCCCCCCCCCACCCCCACCCCCATCGATTCTCCACCTTTCCGTCCCCCCCCCCCCCCCCCCCCCCCCCCCCCCCCCGCCTCCCAACCTCACGCCTTTCCTGACCACCCTACCCCCTCACACACTCACCCCATTTTCCTGGTCGCCACATGACTGGGTCCTTCCACCTTTCCCGTGTTCGCTCCAACCGGCGGTAGAAGCAGGGGCCTGGCTTCACTTCCCTGTCCCAGCAGGGCTGGAAAGGGCACGGATTTACAAGGGTAAATTGGAGAGGTTAGGCCTGCTCTCCTTGATGGAGAGACTTGATGGACGTAGTCAAGGTTCTGAGGCAGATGGAGTGAGAATCCGTTCCCATTCAAGCCAGCATCGAGATGGGGATGGGACCAGCCAACCAGTGGAGGCCCGACTGGCTGAAAGGCCCTCTTCTGCACTCTGTTAGACATTACGCTCTTGAGATTTTTGCGAGCCTCGGTCTGTTGACGGAGGTCAGTGGACAGCACTGCCTTGCTCTGAGGCCGCAGGATGGCCAACATCGCGATTGTAAACCGAATGTATTGAGAATCGAGCATGGGACACACTTTCAGGCCGAAAGCCTGGTTGCAGCTTACATTTACATGTGACCCTTGACCCCCAGGCCAGGCAGCCCAATGAAGTACACAGTGTGTACCGTATTGTACCTGCAGCTGGCGTACACAACCATAATCACTCTGGCATCTCAACACGCGCCACCCACATCCCTTCCACATTTGCTCAACGTAAACTACCGCTCCTGGTTGATTTGAGGAAAATGGCGAGCAGCTCCATGATGTGGTGGCCATCATTCCAACGCTGTGTGTTGTTGCCTCCCCTAGATGTTCGTCCTCGACAAGGTGGAGGGAGACGTGTGCACACTTAACGCGTTCACCATCACGGGATCCACCTACGCCCCGGAGGGAGATATGTGAGTAGCATTTCTGCGGCGGGTCCTGCAACTCTCTGGGCTCAAACCCCACCGCAGCAGATGGAGAAATTTTCAATTACATTTTTTTAAAATCTGGAATTAAATTAAGTTGATGACAGGGCAGAGAGGGGGAGTGGGCCGAGGTAGGGTGCGCTTTTGCAGGCTCGGTACAGACTCAATGGGCCGAATGGCCTCGTTCGTGCACTGTAGGAATTCTCAGGGCCTGTGGAAACCATTGCCGAGTGTCGCCAAAGCCCGTCTGCTCACTGTTGGGATCGGAAATCTGCCTTCCTTACCCAGGTCTGGCCTACGTGAGACTGCAGATCTACACACACACGCACATGCATGCGCACGCACACATGCAACACGCATGCACCACACACACACACTAAATGCTGGCCCAGCCAGCGAGACCCACACTCCTAAACTGGAACTCCTTGGTTAGATCTCCCCCTTAACCATCATCATACTCAGGAGAGCAATCCCAGCTTCTCCTTGCCTCTCCGTACGGACTGACACCGCCCCCCCCCGCCCCCCCCCCCCCCACCCTCGGGCCGTTCTGAATGAATCTCCCTCCACAACCCCTCCATCAAGCGCAGAGCCCCGCGTTGGACACCGTGGGTGATCGGGGCGGTGCGAGGCGATGGCTGTCGCTGGCATTCCTCGTCTGATCCCTAGTTGTCCCTCAACAGGCTTACCGATTTGCCGTCATTGTGAGTCAGGTACTCTTCGGTTCTTGGCAATGTGGAGGAGCAGAGAGATCTTGGGGTCTATGTTCATAGATCTTTGAAAGTTGCCACTCAAGTGGATAGAGCTGTGAAGAAGGCCTATGGTGTGCTCGCGTTCATTAGCAGAGGGATTGAATTTAAGAGCCGTGAGGTGATGATGCAGCTGTACAAAACCTTGGTCAGGCCGCATTTGGAGGATGTGCAGCTCTGGTCACCTCATTTTAGGAAGGATGTGGAAGCTTTGGAAAAGGTGTAAAGGAGATTTACCAGGTGTTGCCTGGAATGGAGAGTAGGTCTTACGAGGAAAGGTTGAGGGTGCTAGGCCTTTTCTCATTAGAACGGAGAAAGATGAGGGGCGACTTGATAGAAGTTTATAAGATGATCACAATAGACAGACAGTCAGAGACTTTTTCCTTGGGTGGAACAAACCATTACGAGGGGACTTAAATTTAAGGTGAATGGTGGAAGATATAGGGGGGATGTCAGAGGTAGGTTCTTTACCCAGAGATTAGTGGGGGCATGGAATGCACTGCCTGTGGAAGTAGAGTCGGTAACATTAGGGACCTTCAAGTGGGTATTGGAGGTACATGGATTACAGTAGAATGATGGGATCTAGATTGATTTGTTCTTAATCTAGGACAAAAGTTCGGCACATTGTGGGCCGAAGGGCCTGTGCTGTGCTGTATTTTTCTATGTTCTGTGAAAGGGAGTGCTTTACCCGGTCTTTTCCCAACATCTAACTATCAACTAAATTACCGTGTGTAGGTCAGGAGTCACATGTGGGCCAGACCTGGTCAGAAATGGCAGCTTTCCCTCCTTGAGGACATTCCTGAACCACCTGGTTCTCAGCAAGGTCAATGGTAGTTTCCTGGCCGCTTTGACTCTGCCGATATTTCACTTTCAATCTCTCTTTTCGACTGATTTCAAATTTTCAATGGAGAGGGTGGGAGGGTCAGTACTGAGGGAGCGCCGCACTGTCAGAGGGTCAGTACTGAGGGAGTGCTGCACTGTCAGAGGGTCAGTACTGAGGGAGCGCCGCACTGTCAGAGGGTCAGTACTGAGGGAGTGCCACACTGTCAGAGGGTCAGTACTGACGGAGTGCCGCACTGTCGGAGGATCAGTACTGAGGTAGTGCTGCACTGTCAGAGGGTGAGTACTGAGGGAGCGCCGCACTGTCAGAGGGTCAGTACTGAGGGAGTGCTGCACTGTCAGAGGGCCAGTACTGAGAGAGTGCTGCACTGTCAGAGGGTCAGTACTGAGGGAGTGCTGCACTGTCAGAGGGTCAGTACTGAGGGAGTGCTGCACTGTCAGAGGGTCAATACTGAGGGAGTGCTGCACTGTCAGAGGGTCAGTACGGAGGGAGTGCTGCACTGTCGGAGGGGTCAGTCTGAGGGAGCGGCGCACTGTCAGAGGATCAATACTGAGGGAGTGCTGCACTGTCGGGGGGTCAGTACTGAAGGAGTGCTGCACTGTCAGAGGGTCAGTACGGAAGGAGTGCTGCACTGTCGGAGGGGTCAGTACTGAGGGAGCGGCACACTGTCAGAGGGTCAATACTGAGGGAGTGCCGCACTGTCAGAGGGTCAGTACTGAGGGAGTGCTGCACTGTTGGGGGGTCAGTACTGAAGGAGTGCTGCACTGTCAGAGGGTCAGTACTGAGGGAGTGCTGCACTGTCAGAGGGTCAGTACTGAGGGAGCGGCGCACTGTCAGAGGGTCAATACTGAGGGAGTGCCGCACTGTCGGGGGGTCAGTACTGAAGGAGTGCTGCACTGTCAGAGGGTCAGTACTGAGGGAGTGCTGCACTGTCAGAGGGTCAGTACTGAGAGAGTGCCGCACTGTCAGAGGATCAGTACTGAAGGAGTGCTGCACTGTCAGAGGGTCAGTACTGAGGGAGTGCTGCACTGTCAGAGGGTCAGTACTGAGAGAGTGCCGCACTGTCAGAGGATCAGTACTGAGGGAGTGCTGCACTGTCGGAGGGTCAGTACTGAGGGAGCGCCGCACTGTCAGAGGGTCAGTACTGAGGGAGTGCGGCATTGTCGGTGGGTTTGGACCGTTGTTGATGTGAGGCAATTTGGAAGGTACTGAGATTATCTTGAAGAATATTAATGCTCGGTCATTCTGTTGTAACACAGACAGAGAAATGACAAAACAGTGAAAAGTGGGCAGTATGACGGACTAGTGGAGCTTGCAACTATCTGTTCCCTCTGCAATGACTCTTCGCTTGACTTCAATGAGGTTAGTGTGACCGGGAGGGTGGCAGCCGAGACTGGGACAACGTGATATTTACAGGGGTCCTGGGTGGAGTGTGTCAGTATTTAAAGGGGGGTCCCCGGGGAGTGTGTCAGTATTTACAGGAGGTCCCCGGGGAGAGTGTCAGTATTTACAGGGGAGGAACCAGGGGAGTGTGTCAGTATTTACAGGGGGTCCCAGGGAGTGTGTCAGTATTTACAGGGGGTCCCCGGGGAATATGTCAGTATTTACAGGGGCTCCCGGGGGAGTGTGTCAGTATTTACAGGGGGTCCCAGGGAGTGTGTCAGTATTTACAGGGGGTCCCCGGGGAATGTGTCAGTATTTACAGGGGATCCCAGGAGCTTGTGTCAGTATTTACAGGGGGTCCCTGGTGAGTGTGTCAGTATTTACAGGGGGTCCCCGGGGAGTGTGTCTGTATTTACAGGGGGTCCCCGGGGAGTGTGTCTGTATTTACAGGGGGTCTCCGAGGGTGTGTCAGAATTTGCAAGGGGTCCCCGGGGAGTAGGTCAGTATTTACAGGGTACCCGGGGAATGTGTCATATTTTACAGGAATCCCGGGGAATGTGTCATTATTTACAGGGGGTCCCCGGGGAGTGTGTCAGCATTTCCAGGGAGGTCCCGGGGAATGTGTCAGTATTTACAGGGGGTCCCGTGGGAGTGTGTCAGTATTTACAGGGGTCCCCAGGGAGTGTGTCAGTATTTACAGGGGGTGCTAGGGGAGTGTGTCAGTATTTACAGGGGATCCACGGGAAGTGTATCAATATTTACAAAGGGGTCTCCGGGGAGATTGTCATTATTTGCAGGGGGTCCCCGGGGAGTGTGTCAGTATTTACCGGAGGTCCCCGGGGAGTGTGTCAGTATTTACAGGGGGTCCCGAGGAGTGTGTCAGTATTTACAAGGGGTACCTGGGGAGTGTATCAGTATTTCCAGGGGGTTCCCCGGGGAGTTTGTCAGTATTTACAGAGGGAATCCCCGGGGAGTGTGTAAGTATTTACAGGGAGTCCCCGGGGCGCGTGTCAGTATTTACAGGGGAATCCCCGGGGAGAGTCTCAGTATTTACAGCGAGTCCCCGGGGAGCGTGTCAGTATTTACAGAGGGATCCCCGGGGAGTGTGTAAGTATTTACAGCGAGTCCCCGGGGATTGTCTCAGTATTTACTGGGGGTCTCCAAGGAGTGTGTCAGTATTGGGTTCCCCGGGAAGTGTGTCATTATTTACAGGGGGTCCTCGGGGTGTGTCTCAGTATTTACAGGGGGTCCCCGGGGAGTGTGTCAGTATTTGCAGGGCGAATCCCCGGGGAATGTCTCATTATTTACAGGGGTCCCCGGGGAGTGTGCCAGTATTTACAGGAGGTCCCCGGGGAGAGTATTTACAGGGGGTCCCCGGGGATTGTGTCAGTATTTACAGGGAGTCCCCGGGGAGTGTGCCAGTATTTACAGGGAGTCCCGGGGGAGAGTGTCATTATTTTAAGGGGGTCCCGGGGAGTGTGTCAATATTTGCAGGGGGTCCCCGGTGGGCCTGTCAGTATTTACAAGGAGTCCCCGGAGGGTGTGACAGTATTTACAGAGTGTCCTCGGGGAGTGTGTCAGTATTTACAGTCAGTCACGGGGAGTGTGTCAGTATTTACAGGGCTCCCCGAGGAGTGTGTCAGTATTTACAGGGGGTCCCCGGGGAGTGTGTCAGTGTTTACAGATGTCCTCGGGGAGTGTGTCAGTATTTATAGGGAGTCACTGGGAGTGTGTCAGGATTTACAGGGGTCCCCAGGGAATGTCAGTATTTACAGGGGTTCCCGGGAAGTGTGTCAGTATTTATAGTGAGTGACGGAGAATGTGTCAGTATTTACAGGGGTCCCGGGGAGTATGTTAGTATTTGCAGGGAGTTCCCGCGAGTGTGTCAGTATTTACAGGGGGTTCCCGGGGAGTGTGTCGGTATTTACAGGGGGTCCCCGGGTAGTGTGTCAGTGTTTACAGGGAGTCACCGGGGAGTGTGTTGGTATTTACAGGGGTCCCCGGGGAGTGTGTCAGTATTTACAGGGCTCCCCGGGGAGTGTGTCAGTATTTACAGGGAGTCACGGGGAGTGTGTCAGTATTTACAGGGGTCCCCGAGGAGTGTGTCAGTATTTCTAGGGGTCCCCGGGGAGTGTGTCAAGATTTACAGGGGGTCTCCTGGGGGTGTGTCAGTATTTACAGGGGGTCTCCGAGGGTGTATCAGAATTTGCAAGGGATCCCAGGGAGTAGGTCAGTATTTACAGGGGTCCCCGGGGAATGTGTCAGTATTTAGAGCGGGTCCCCGGGGAGTGTATCAGTATTCAAAGGGGGAATCCCCAGGGCGTGTTTCAGTATTTACAGGGTGGACCTGGAGAGTATGTTCAGCATTTACACGGGGGGTCCCGGGGTGTGTGTCAGTGTTTATAGGGAGTCCCGGGGAGTGTTTTAGTATTTACGTGGGTCCCCGGGGAACGTGTCAGTATTTACAGGGGATCCCCGGGGCTTGTGTCAGTATTTACTGGGGTCCCCGGCGTGTGTGTCAGTGTTTACAGGGAGTTCCCAGGGTGTGTGTCAGTGTTTACAGGGTGTACCCGAGGAGTGTGTCAGTATTTACAGGGCTCCCTGGGGAGTGTGTCAGTGTTTACAGGGAGTCACGGGGAGTGTGTCAGTATTTACAGGGGTCCCCGGGGAGTGTGCCAATATTCACAGTCAGTCACGGGGAGTGTGTCAGTATTTACAGTCGATCCCCAAGGAGTGTGTCAGTATTTACAGGGGGTCCCTGGTGAGTGTGTCAGTATTTACAGGGGGTCCCCAGGGAGTGTGTCAGTATTTACAGGAGGTCCACGGGGAGTGTGTCAGTATTTACAGGGAGTCCCCGGGGAGTGTGTCAGTATTTACAGTGGTCCCCGGGGAGTGTGTCAGTATTTACAAGGGGCTCCCCGGGGAGTGCGTTAGTATTTAGAGCGAGTCCCCGGGGAGTGTGTCAGTATTTAGAGCTGGTCCCCGGGGAGTGTGTCAGTATTTAGAGTGAGTCCCCGGGGAATGTGTCAGTATTTAGAGCGGGTCCCCGGGGAGTATGTTCAGCATTTACAGGGGATCCCCGGCGTGTGTGTCAGTGTTTACAGGGAGTCCCCGGGCTGTGTGTCAGTTTACAGAGAGTCCCCGGGGAACGTGTAAGTATTTACAGAGGATCCCCGGGGCGTGTGTCAGTATTTACACGGGATCCCCAAGGAGTGTGTCAGTATTTACAGGGGGTCCCCTGGGGAGTGTGTCAGTATTTACACGGGATCCCCAAGGAGTGTGTCAGTATTTACAGGGGGTCCCTGGGGAGTGTGTCAGTATTTACAGGGGGTGCTCACGGTGTGTGTCAGTATTTACAGGGCATCCCCAGGGAGTGTATCATTATTTACAGGGGGGTCTCTGGGGAGAATGTCATTATTTACAGGGGGTCCCCGGGGAGTGTGTCAGTATTTCTAGGGCAAATCCCCGGGAGTGTATCAATATTACAGGGGACCCCGGGGAGTGTGTCAGTATTTACAGGGGTCCCTGGGGAGTGTGTCAGTATTTACAGGGGTCCATGGGGAGTGTGTCAGTGTTTACAGGGGGTCTCCGGGGAGTGTGTCAATATTTACAGGGGGTCCCTGGGGAGTGTGTCAGTGTTTACAGGGGGTCCCCGGAGAGTGTCAATATTTACAGGGGGTCCCCGGGGAGTCTGTCGGTATTTACAGGGGGTCCCCGGGGAGTCTGTCAGTATTTACAGGGGGTGTTTCCGGGGAATATGTCAGTATTTACAGGGGGTGCTCAGGGAGTGTGTCATTATTTACAGGGCATCCCCAGGGAGTGTATCATTATTTACAGGGGGGGTCTCTGGGGAGAGTGTCATTATTTACAGGGGGACCCCGGGGAGTGTGTCAGTATTTCTAGGGCAAATCCCCGGGAGTATATCAATATTACAGGGAACCCCGGGGAGTGTGTCAGTATTTTCCGGGGGTGCTCGGGGAGTGTGTCAGTATTTACAGGGGGTCCCTGGGGATTGTGTCAGTATTTAGAGCGGGTCCCCGGGGAGTGTGTCAGTATTTACAGGGAGGACCTGGGGTGTATGTTCAGCATTTACAGGGGATCCCCGGGGAGTGTATCTAGTTAACAGGGAGTCACGGGGAGTATGTCAGTATTTACAGGGGTCCCCGGGGATTGTGTCAGTATTTAGAGCGGGTCCCCGGGGAGTGTATCAGTATTTACAGGGAGGACCTGGGGAGTATGTTCAGCATTTACAGGGGATCCCCGGCGTGTGTGTCAGTGTTTACAGTGAGTCCCCGGGGTGTGTGTCAGTTTACAGGGAATCCCCGGGGAACATGTAAGTATTTACAGGGGATCCTCGGGGCGTGTGTCAGTATTTACAGGGGATCCTCGGGGCGTGTGTCAGTATTTACAAGGGTCCCTGGGGAGTGTGTCAGTAGTTACATGGGTTCCCCGGGGAATGTGTCAGTACTTACAGTGGGTCCATGGGGAGTGTGTCAGTATTTACAGGGGGTCGCTGGGGAGTGTGTCAGTATTTAAGGGGGTCCACGGGGTGTGTGTCAATATATACAGGGGGGTCTCCGGGGAGTGTGTCAGTATTTACAGGGCTCCCCGGGGAGTGTGTCAGTGTTTACAGGGAGTCACAGGGAGTGTGTCAGTATTTACAGGGGGTCCCCGGCGTGTGTGTCAGTGTTTACAGGGAGTCCCCGGGGAGTGTGTCAGTGTTTACAGGGAGTCACGGGGAGTGTGTCAGTATTTACAGGGGTCCCCGGAGAGTGTGCCAATATTCACAGTCAGTCACGGGGAGTGTGTCAGTATTTACAGGGGGTCCCCAGGGAGTGTGTCAGTATTTACAGGGGGTCCACGGGGAGTGTGTCAGTATTTACAGGGAGTCCCCGGGGTGTGTGTCAGTATTTAGAGCGTGTCCCCGGGGAGTGTGTCAGTATTTAGAGCGAGTCCCCGGGGAGTGTGTCAGTATTTAGAGCGGGTCCCCGGGGATTGTATCAGTATTTACAGGGTGGACCTGGGGAGTATGTTCAGCATTTACAGGGGATCCCCGGCGTGTGTGTCAGTGTTTACAGGGGGTCCCCGGGGAACGTGTAAGTATTTACAGGGGATCCCCGGGGTGTGTGTCAGTATTTATACGGGATCCCCAAGGAGTGTGTCAGTATTTACAGGGGTCCCCTGGGGAGAGTGTGTCAGTATTTACAGGGGTCCCTGGGGAGTGTGTCAGTATTTACAGGGGTTCCCCAGGGAATGATTCAGTATTTACAGTGGGCCCATGGGGAGTGTGCCAATATTTACAGGGGGTCGCCGGGGAGTGTGTCAGTATTTACAGGGGGTTCCTGGGGAGTGTGTCAGTATTTATAGGGAGTCCCCGGGGAGTGTGTCAGTATTTACAATGGTCCCCGGGGAGTGTGTCTGTATTTACAAGGGGCTCCCGGGGAGTGTGTCAGTATTTAGAGCGGGTCCCCGGGGAGTGTGTCAGTATTTAGAGCGAGTCCCCGGGGAGTGTGTCAGTATTTAGAGCGGGTCCCCGGGATTGTGTCAGTATTTAGAGCGGGACCCCGGGGACTGTATTAGTATTTACAGGGTGGACCTGGGGAGTATGTTCAGCATTTACAGGGGATCCCCGGCGTGTGTGTCAGTGTTTACAGGGAGTCCCCGGGGTGTGCGTCAGTTTACAGAGAGTCCCCGGGGAACGTGTAAGTATTTACAGAGGATCCCCGGGGCGTGTGTCAGTATTTACACGGGATCCCCAAGGAGTGTGTCAGTATTTACAGGGGGTTTCCCTGGGGAGTGTGTTAGTATTTACAGGGGGTCCCTGGGGAGTGTGTCAGTATTTACAGTGGTTCCCCGGGGAATGTGTCAGTATTTACAGTGGGTCCATGGGGAGTGTGTCAGTATTTACAGGGGGTCCCTGGGAAGTGTGTCAGTATTTACAGGGGTCCCTGGGGAGTGTGTCAGTATTTACAGGGGGTCCCTGGGGAGTGTGTTAGCGTTTACAGGGGGTCCCCGGAGAGTGTCAATATTTACAGGGGGTCCTCGGAGAGTGTGTCAGTATTTAGAGCGGGTCCCCGGGATTGTGTCAGTATTTAGAGCGGTTCCCCGGGGAGTGTATCAGTATTTACAGGGTGGACCTGGGGAGTATGTTCAGCATTTACAGGGGATCCCCGGGGCGTGTGTCAGTATTTACACGGGATCCCCAAGGAGTGTGTCAGTATTTACAGGGGGTCCCCTGGGGAGTGTGTCAGTATTTACAGGGGTCCCTGGGGAGTGTGTCAGTATTTACAGGGGTTCCCCGGGGAATGAGTCAGTATTTACAGTGGGGTCCCCGGGGAGCGTGTCAGTATATACAGGCGGTCCCCGGGGAGTGTGTCAGTATTTACAGGGGTCCATGGGGAGTGTGTCAGTATTTACAGGGGGTCCCCGGGGAGTGTGTCAGTATTTACAGGGGGTGTTCCCGGGGAGTGTGTCAGTATTTTCAGGGGCTGCTCGGGGAGTGTGTCAGTATTTACAGGGGGTCCCCGGGGATTGTGTCAGTATTTAGAGCGGGTCCCCAGGGAGTGTATCAGCATTTACAGGGTGGACCTGGGGAGTATTTTCAGCATTTACAGGGGATCCCCGGCGTGTGTGTCAGTGTTTACAGGGAGTCCCCGTGGTGTGTGTCAGTTTACAGGGAGTCCCCGGGGAACGTGTAAGTATTTACAGGGGATCCCCGGGGCGTGTGTCAGTATTTACACGGGATCCCCAAGGAGTGTGTCAGTATTTACAGGGGGTCCGCTGGGGAGTGTGTCAGTATTTACAGGGGTCCCTGGGGAGTGTGTCAGTATTTACAGGGGTTCCCCGGGGAATGTGTCAGTATTTACAGGGGGTCCATGGGGAGTGTGTCAGAATTTGCAGGGGGAAACCCCGGGAGTGTATCAGTATTTACAGGGGACCCCGGGGAGTGTGTCAGTATTCACAGAAGGTCCCCGCGGTGTGTGTCAGTATTTACAGGGAGTCCCGTGGGGGGTTGTCAGTATTTACAGGGGATCTCCAGGAACTGTGACAATATTTACCGGGGATCCCCAGGGAGTGTGTCAGTATTTACAGGGGGTACCTGGAGAGTGTATCAGTCTTTCCAGGGGGGTTCCCCGGGGAGTGTGTCAGTATTTACAGGGGGTCCCCGGCGGGTGTCAGTATTTACAGGGAGTCCCCGGAGAGTGTGCCAGTATTAACGGGGTCCCCAGGGAGCGTGCCAATATTTACAGAGAGTCCCCGGGGAGTGTGTCAATATTTACTGCGGGGTTCCCGGGGATAGTGTCAGTAATTACAAGGGGGTCCCCTGGGAGTGCGTCAGTAATTACACTCCCTGGGGATCCCCTTGTATCAGTATTTACAGGGGCATCCCCGGGGAGTGTGTCAGTATTTAAACGGGGTCGCCGGGGAGTGTGTCAGTATTTAAAGGTGATCCCCGGAGAGTGTGTCAGTATTTACAGTGGGGTCACGGGGAGTGTGTCAGTATTTACAGGGGGGTCACGGGGAGTGTGTCACTATTTACAGGGGGGTCGCCGGGGACTGTGTCAGTATTTACAGGGGGTACCCGGGGAGTGTGTCAGTATTTACAGGGGATCCCGGGGAGTGTGGCAGTATTTACAGGGGGTACCCGGGGAGTGTGTCAGTATTTACAGCGGGGTCACGGGGAGTATGTCAGTAGATACACCGGGGTCACGGAGAGTGTCAGTATTTAAACGGGGTCCCCGAGGAGTGTGTCAGTATTTTCAGGGGCTGCTCGGGGAGTGTGTCAGTATTTACAGGGGGTCCCCGGGGAGTGTGTCAGTATTTACAGAGAGTCTCCGTGGAATGTGTCAGTATTTACAGGGAGTCCCTGGGGAGTGTGTCAGTATTTACAGGGGCTCCCAGGGAGTGTGTCAGTGTTTACAGGGGAATCCCCAGGGAGTGTGTCAGTATTTACAGGGGTGTCCCCGGGGAGTGTGTCAGTATTTACAGGCAGGTCACGGGGGAGTGTGTCAGTAGTTACAGGGGGTCCCCGGGGAATGTGTCAGTATTTACAGGGGGGTCCCCGGGGAGTGTGTCAGTGTTTACAGGGGGGTCCCCGGGGGAGTGTGTCAGTATTTACGGGGGGTCTCCGGGGAGTGTGTCAATGTTTACAGGGGGGTCCCCGGGGAGTGTGTCAGTGTTTACAGGGGGGTCCCCGGGGAGTGTGTCAGTGTTTACAGTGTGTCCCCGGGGGAGTGTGTCAGTATTTACGGGGGGTCCCCGGGGAGTGTGTCAGTGTTTACAGGGGGGTCCCCGGGGGAGTGTGTCAGTATTTACGGGGGGTCCCCGGGGTGTGTGTCAGTGTTTACAGGGGGGTCCCCGGGGGAGTGTGTCAGTATTTACAGGGGGTACCCGGGGAGTGTGTCAGTATTTACAGGGGGGTCGCCGGGTACTGTGTCAGTATTTACAGGGGCTCCCCGGGGAGTGTGTCAGTGTTTACAGGGGGTCTCCGGGGAGTGTGTCAGTATTTACAGGGGGATCCCCGGAGAGTGTGTCAGTATTTACAGTGGGGTCACGGGGAGTGTGTCAGTATTTACAGGGGGGCCACGGGGAGTGTGTCACTATTTACAGGGGGGTCGCCGGGGACTGTGTCAGTATTTACAGGGGGTACCCGGGGAGTGTGTCAGTATTTACAGGGGGTCCCGGGGAGTGTGGCAGTATTTACAGGGGGTACCCGGGGAATGTGTCAGTATTTACACCGGGGTCACGGGGAGTGTCAGTATTTAAAGGGGGTCCCCGAGGAGTGTGTCAGTATTTACAGGGGGCCCCCGGGGTGTGTGTCAGTATTTACAGGGGGTCCCCGGGGAGTGTGTCAGTATTTACAGAGGGCCTCCGTGGAATGTGTCAGTATTTACAGGGAGTCCCTGGGGAGTGTGTCAGTATTTACAGGGGCTCCCAGGGAGTGTGTCAGTGTTTACAGGGGAATCCCCAGGGAGTGTGTCAGTATTTACAGGGGTGTCCCCGGGGAGTGTGTCAGTATTTACAGGCAGGTCACGGGGGAGTGTGTCAGTAGTTACAGGGGGTCCCCGGGGAATGTGTCAGTATTTACAGGGGGGTCCCCGGGGAGTGTGTCAGTGTTTACAGCGGGGTCACGGGGAGTGTGTCAGTATTTACAGGGGTCTCCGGGGTGTGTGTCAGTGTTTACAGTGGGTCCCCGGGGGAGTGTGTCAGTATTTACAGGGGGTCTCCGGGGAATGTGTCAGTATTTACAGGGGGGTCCCCGGGGAGTGTGTCAGTGTTTACAGGGGGGTCCCCGGGGGAGTGTGTCAGTATTTACGGGGGGTCTCCGGGGAGTGTGTCAGTGTTTACAGGGGGGTCCCCGGGGAGTGTGTCAGTGTTTACAGGGGGGTCCCCGGGGAGTGTGTCAGTGTTTACAGTGTGTCCCCGGGGGAGTGTGTCAGTATTTACGGGGGGTCCCCGGGGAGTGTGTCAGTGTTTACAGGGGGGTCCCCGGGGGAGTGTGTCAGTATTTACAGGGGGTCCCCGGGGTGTGTGTCAGTGTTTACAGGGGGGTCCCCGGGGGAGTCTGTCAGTATTTACAGGGGGTACCCGGGGAGTGTGTCAGTATTTACAGGGGGGTCGCCGGGTACTGTGTCAGTATTTACAGGGGCTCCCCGGGGAGTGTGTCAGTGTTTACAGGGGGTCTCCGGGGAGTGTGTCAGTATTTACAGGGAGATCCCTGCGGAGTGTGTCAGTATTTACTGGAGGTCCCCGGGGGAGTGTGTCAGTGTTTACAGGAGGTCCCCGGGGAGTGTGTCAGTGTTTACAGTGGGTCCCCGGGGGAGTGTGTCAGTATTTACGGGGGGGTCCCCGGGGGAGTGTGTCAGTATTTCCGGGGGGTTCCCGGGGAATGTGTCAGTATTTACAGGGGGGTCCCCGTGGTGTGTGTCAGTGTTTACAGTGTGTCCCCGGGGGAGTGTGTCAGTATTTACGGGGGGTCCCCGGGGAGTGTGTCAGTATTTACAGGGGGTACCCGGGGAGTGTGTCAGTATTTACAGGGGGGTCGCCGGGTACTGTGTCAGTATTTGTAGTGGGGAGTGTGTCAGTATTTATAGTGTGTTACTGTGTGCCCTGCTACGGTCTGGTTGGTTGGGGGAACAGCCTGTTGTCGGGTATCAGTTGGTGCTATCTGACACTTTCCGTCTGGCCGGTCGGATTGCCTATAATCCTCCTATTTTGCTCTCTCCTCCACAGGCCAAGAGCGTGTATGAGAAGGTGGGCGAGGCCACGGAGACAGCACTCGTGTGCCTTGTTGAAAAGATGAACGTCTTCAACACCGACGTTCGCTCCATGAACAAAGTGGAACGGGCCAATGCTTGCAACTCGGTGAGCCTCGCGCCTCCCCGCGGCCCACTCTTGGGCAATGTGCTCGTCCGCGGTCCCATGCCGTACGCTGGGGTTTCGAAGAACGAGACGAGCGATATCATTGCGGCGTGTAAATTCTGAAGGGGCTTTGACAGGGTCGATGCTGTGAGGCATTCACTTCTTTTCAACTCCGTCCCCACCCCCACTCGGGGTGCTCCTCTTCACCCCCCCCCCCCCCCCCCCCCTCCCCAACAACACTCCCACCTGAAACAGGATGCGCTACCTTTGCGCCTGAGGTTCCCTGAGGAGAGGGGGCTCCCAGAGGCTTTGGACTGAGACGAGAGGGAAATCTGTTTGCTTGGAGCGTCGTGGATCTTTGCAATTCTCTCCCCCCTTCCCCACCCCCAGAGATCTGTGCATCGCTCAGTCACCAAGTAAATCCCGGACCGAGATCAAGAGATTGTTGGATGTCGAGGGGGTGGGGGGGATCGAGGAGAGGTGAGGGAGAGGTTGGTGGGGGCAGAGCTGCGGGAGAAGATTAGCCACAAGCTCAATTGAGGGCGGAGTGGGTGGGGAGGAGGAAGGAGAGGAGCGAATGGCCCCCCTCCTCCGAGACAGAGATAGATTGATCCTTGAGCGAGTTACAGCACCTCAGGACATCGCAAAGCTGATGATGTCCTCACCGAAGAGCGATACACAGCTGTTCTTGTCAGATGGCAGCCGATATCCGCTGATGCCCGGTTTCTGCTCACCCCCTCCCCCGGGGTACCCGCTCACGGACTATACGCCACTGAGCTTCCCCTCACCCTCATACCCAGCCACCACCTGCTGGCCGGAGATATCCAGGAATGGTGGTCACCCGGAGTGGCATGTTTCTGTCTGTACGACCATGTTGATCACATTTCCTTTACGCCCACTCCCCCATTCCCTCTCTGTTCTTCAGGTTATTAAGCAGTTGATGAAGAAGGAATTCACCCTGGAATTCTCACGGGACAGGAAATCCATGTCCGTCTTCTGCAGTCCGGCCAAGGCGTCCCGCGCGGCCGTTGGGAACAAGATGTTCATTAAGGTGAGCCGTCGCCACACCCGATTGCCTGCACCACCACCGCCGCCCCCCCGCACCCCCACACTGCCCCAATTCCCAAACACATGGCCCGTCTTCACCCCCCCCAACCCTCAACCCAGGTGCTCCCCCTCACGCCCCACTTGGCGTTCCCACATGTAACAGGATGCGCCTTGTTCGACCCCGAAATTCCCCATCCGTCCCGGGGCCGAAGCTACTCACAAATCGTAGCCTGGCGCGCACTCCCCTCCGTTCCTGCCCTTCACTCACCGCCCCTTCCACCCCCGCTACCACCTGCATCCTGCCCCTGACCCAATCCGAAACCCAATCCAAATCCAAATCCCAGACCCTGACCTCAACCCAAGCACCCAGAACCAGAGGCATGCACCAACCCAGGTCCTCGATTCGCCCGCCTGCCAGCACACACTCGCAGCTCACCCCCACCCCCAACCTACCCGCCCTCCAGATGGACCCTCGCTCCTCGCCTCACCGGTTCTGAACTCACCCGTGACCGGAACCCTCCCGGTTAACTCTCTTTTTGTTCTCCGACTGGCAGGGGGCCCCTGAGGGAGTGATCGACCGCTGTAACTACGTGCGTGTGGGCACCACCCGGGTGCCACTCACAAGCAGTATCAAGGACAAGATCCTGTCGGTCATCAAGGAGTGGGGTACGGGGCGCGACACCTTGAGGTGCCTTGCCTTGGCGACCCGGGACACACCGCCCAAGAGGGAAGAGATGAACCTGGAGGACTCCACCAAGTTTGCGGAATATGAGGTACGAGCGACGGCGCTTTGGGAGGCGGGGTGGTCCTCCCACCGATTGTTCGCTTTACGACAGTCCCATTCACCCCCTCCACACTTCACAAAATAATTCGCGGACACAAAGTGCGCAGCAGTGCGGCCGCCGTCGTCACATCGAAAACACGGCCCCCGCAAAGACTGACCCTCTGACAGTGCGGCACTCCCTCAGTACTGACCCTCTGACAGTGCGGCACTCCCTCAGTACTGACCCTCTGACAGTGCGGCACTCCCTCAGTACTGACCCTCTGACAGTGCAGCACTCCCTTAGTACTGACCCTCTGACAGTGCAGCACTCCCTCAGTACTGACCCTCTGACAGTGCAACACCCTCAGTACTGACCCTCTGACAGTGCGGCACTCCCTCAGTACTGACCCTCTGACAGTGCTGCACTCTCTCAGTACTGACCCTCTGACAGTGCAACACTCCCTCAGTACTGACCCTCTGACAGTGTAGTACTCCCTCAGTACTGACCCTCTGACAGTGTAGTACTCCCTCAGTACTGACCCACTGACAGTGCCGCGTTCCCTCAGGACTGACCCTCTGACAGTGCGGCACTCCCTCAGTACTGATCCTCTGACAGTGCGGCACTCCCTCAGTACTGACCCTCTGACAGTGCGGCACTCCCTCAGTACTGACCCTCTGACAGTGCAGCACTCCCTCAGTACTGACCCTCTGACAGTGCAGCACCCTCAGTACTGACCCTCTGACAATGCAGCACTCCCTCAGTACTGACCCTCTGACAGTGCGGCACTCCGTCAGTACTGACCCTCTGACAGTGCGGCACTCCCTCAGTACTGACCCTCTGACAGTGCAACACTCCCTCAGTACTGACCCTCTGACAGTGCGGCACTCCCTCAGTACTGACCCTCTGACAGTGCGGCACTCTCTCAGTACTGACCCTCTGACAGTGTAGTACTCCCTCAGTACTGACCCACTGACAGTGCCGCGTTCCCTCAGGACTGACCCTCTGACAGTGCAGCACTCCCTCAGTACTGACCCTCTGACAGTGCAGCACTCTCTCAGTACTGACCCTCTGACAGTGCGGCACTCCCTCAGTACTGACCCTCTGACAGTGCGGCACTCCCTCAGTACTGTCCCTCTGACAGTGCAGCACTCTCTCAGTACTGACCCTCTGACAGTGCGGCACTCCCTCAGTACTGACCCTCTGACAGTGCAGCACTCCCTCAGTGCTGACCCTCTGACAGTGCGGCACTCCCTCAGTACTGACCCTCTGACAATGCAGCACTCCCTCAGTACTGACCCTCTGACAGTGTGGGACTGTCTCTCTCTTTCTTCTGCTCTCTCTCAATTCTTTTCTCCCTCTCTCTCTCTGTTTCTCTGTATTTGTCTCCCTCTTTCTGCCTCTCTCTTTATCTCTATCTTTTTCTCTCTCTCTCTCTCTCTCTCTCTGTCTCTCTCTCTCTCTTTGTCTCTCTATCTTTCTCTCTGTGTCTCTCTCTCTGTTTCTATCTCTGTCTCTCTCTTTCTCTCTCTCTCTCTCCCTCTCTCTCTCACACTCACCCACACACACACTCTCTCTGCCTCCCTCTCATTCTCTCTTTCTCTCTTTATGTCTCTCTCTCACACACACGCTCTCTCCGTCTCTCTCTCACACATTCTCTCCCTCTCTCTGTCTCTCTCTCTCTCTTTGCCTCTCTCTCTGTTTCTATCTGTCTCTCTTTCTCTCTCTCTCACACACTCTCTCTATCTCCCTCTCTTTCTCTCTCTCTGTCTGTCTCTGTCTCTCTCTATCTGTCTCTCTCTCTCTCACACACACTCTCTCTCACACACACACACACTCTCTCTCTCCCTCTCCCTCTCTTACACACTCTCTCTCTCTCTCTCTCACTCTCTCTTTGACGCAGGTTGACCTGACCTTTGTCGGCGTGGTCGGAATGCTGGACCCGCCCCGGAAGGAGGTGATTGGCTCCATCCAGCTGTGCCGTGAGGCCGGAATCCGGGTCATCATGATTACTGGGGACAACAAGGGCACTGCCGTTGCCATCTGCCGCCGCATCGGCATCTTCAGCGAGGATGAGGACACGGCCGGAAAGGCCTTCACCGGCCGCGAGTTCGACGACCTACCCGCCGCTGACCAGCGCATGGCCGTGCGCAACGCCAGCTGCTTCGCCCGGGTGGAGCCCGCCCACAAGTCAAAGATCGTGGAGTACCTGCAGTCATTTGATGAGATCACCGCCATGGTGAGGCTGGGTGGCTGGCCAGGAGGGTTGTGGGGGGCAGAGGGAGGGGGGGGGAACGTACTTGGGTAGTGCTGGTGGTGGCTGGGGCAAGGGGGGTGGTGGTAACGATGGGTAGCGATAGATCTGTTCCAGGCGTGAGATGGCCGAAGTATTCGGACAAAATGTCCCTTGGAACGAACGGAGACTGGTGAAAATAGCGGGACTTAAGGAGGGCGCAACAGAACATGTTAACACAGTGTCAAAGGTAGACTGGAGCGTGTACATGGGGATGTAGGGCCAGAGGTCAATGTGCTAATTGTTTATGTTTCTCGAATGCCCCCCCCCTCCTCAACTCCCCACCCACCCACCCCGGCCGTAAACCCCCCTATTTCGCCTTCTTAATGCAGACGGGTGACGGAGTGAATGACGCACCCGCCCTGAAGAAGGCGGAGATTGGCATTGCCATGGGCTCGGGCACTGCAGTTGCCAAGAGCGCCTCGGAGATGGTGCTGGCCGACGACAATTTCTCCAGCATCGTGTCAGCGGTGGAGGAGGGCCGCGCCATCTACAACAACATGAAGCAGTTCATCCGATACCTCATCTCCTCCAACGTGGGCGAGGTGGTCTGGTAGGTGGCATCGCACATAGAAAAAACATCGCCAGCTGGGACATGACGGAGTGAGGGGGGAGTGGGTGGGGTGCCCTGGAAAGTCAGGGATAGCGGTTACGCTCCTGCCAGCCAATCTCCTCTCCACCGTCACCCTGTGCCAGCTCATCGGCTGCGGAAGCCCTCGTCCGCACCTTCCCCAGACGCGACAACTCCCGGCTGCTCACCCTCATTCTACCCTCTATATACTGCAGCTCATCCAAACTCTGCTGCCCTACACCCCGCCCCCCGATCTAACTCGCAGCACATTGCCTCTCACCCTGCACCCTCCCTGTGCCCACTGACCCACAGAGGTGCCCAGTCCAGCAATGCCTACATTTAAACCCTTTATTTTTAAAATAAATTTAGAGTACACAATTATTTTTTCCAATTGAGGGGTAATGTAGCATGGCCAATCCATCTACCCTGCACATCTTTGGGTTGTGGGGGTGAGACCCACGCAGGCACGGGGAGAATGTGTAAACTCCACACCGACAGTGACCTGGGGCAGGGATCGAACCTGGGACCTCAGTACCGTGAGGCAGCAGTGCTAACCACTGCACCACCGTGCTACCCTCCATTTAAACATTTTAAACGCACATTTGGCCCCCGAGAACCATCCCTATCTCTGTAACCACCTCCAGCCCCTACACATTTCCCTATCTCTGTAACCTCCTCCAGCCCCAACACATTTCCCTATCTCTGTAACCTCCTCCAGCCCCAACACATTTCCCTATCTCTGTAACCTCCTCCAGCCTCTACACATTTCCCTATCTCTGTAACCTCCTCCAGTCCTTACAACGCTCCCTATCTCTGTAACCTCCTCCAGCCCCTACACCCCTCCCTATCTCTGTAACCTCCTCCAGCCCCTACATCCCTCCCATTATCTGTAACCTTCTCCAGCCCCTACAACCGTCCCTATCTCTGTAACCTCCTCCAGCCTCTACAACCATCCCTATCTCTGTAACCTCCTCCAGCCCCTACAACCGCCCCTATCTCTGTAACCTCCGCCAGCCCCTACACCCCTCTCTATCTCTGTAACCTCCTCCAGCCCCTACACCCCTCTCTATCTCTGTAACCTCCTCGAGCCCCTACAACCGTCCCTATCTCTAACCTCCGCCAGCCCCAACACCCTCCTTATCTCTGTAACCTCCTCCAGCCCCTACAACCCTCCCTATCTCTGTAACCTCCTCCAGCCCCTACAACCCTCCCTATCTCTGTAACCTCCTCCAGCCCCAACCCCCCTTCCTATCTCTGTAACCTCCTCAAAAACACTGCTTTCCCCCAGTTCCAGTCGCTCCATTGGCGGCCTTGCCAACATCGGCTCTGGAATTCCCTCCCTATATCTCTCCACCTCTCTCTCTTTCTCTCTCTCTCTCCACCTCACTCTCTTTCTCTGTCCCTTTCTTTCTCTGTCTCTCTCCACCTCTCTCTACCTATCTGTCTCTCTCTCTCTCCATCTCCCTCTGTCTCCCGCTCTCTCTTTTGCCCCTTTCAAAATCATCCGAAACCAGACCTCTCCTCCTGCGTCTCGGCAGCACATTCTGTCTGTTAATCGTCCTGGCGAATCGCCTTGTCAGGTTTATTGTTGTAGTCACAGTAGCGATATGAATCCATGTTCTTCTCTCTCCCTCTTCCATTCTATCCTTCCTTCTGCCCTACCCTCTGTTTGCTTGCTCACAATGCCGTTCTGTTCCTGTGCCTCTGCAGTATCTTCCTCACGGCTGCGCTGGGTCTCCCGGAGGCACTCATCCCCGTCCAGCTCCTGTGGGTCAATCTGGTGACAGACGGGTTGCCAGCCACTGCCCTGGGTTTCAACCCCCCCGACCTTGACATCATGAATAGGGCTCCACGTAGCCCAAAGGAGTCTCTGATCAGTGGCTGGCTGTTCTTCCGCTACATGGTCATTGGAGGTGAGTGATCGACACAGCGGTGTTGTGTTTTCTCCCGCGGCCGCACTGTCAGAGGGTCAGTACTGAGGGCGCTCCGCACTGTCAGAGGGTCAGTACTGAGGGAGTGCCGCACTGTCAGAGGGTCAGTACTGAGGGAGTGCTGCACTGTCTGAGGGTCAGTACTGAGGGAGTGCCGCACTGTCAGAGAGTCAGTGCTGAGGGAGTGCCGCACTGTCAGAGGGTCAGTACTGAGGGAGTGCCGCACTGTCAGAGAGTCAGTGCTGAGGGAGTGCCGCACTGTCAGAGGGTCGGTACTGAGGGAGCACAGCACAGTCAGAGGGTCAGTACTCAGGGAGCTCCGCACTGTCAGAGGGTCAGTACTGAGGGGGTGCTGCACTGAGGGTCAGTACTGATGGAGCTCCGTACTGTCAGAGGGTCAGTACTGATGGAGTGCCGCACTGTCAGAGGGTCAGTACTGAGGGAGTGCCGCACAGTCAGACGGTCAGTAATGAGGGAGTGCTGCATTGTCAGAGGGTCAGTACTGAGGGAGCTCCGCACTGTCGGAGGGTCAGTACGGAGGGAGTGCTGCACTGTCAGAGGGTCAGTACTGAGGGAGTGCCGCACTGTCAGAGAGTCAGTGCTGAGGGAGTGCCGCACTGTCAGAGGGTCAGTACTCAGGGAGCTCCGCACTGTCAGAGGGTCAGTACTGAGGGGGTGCTGCACTGAGGGTCAGTACTGATGGAGCTCCGTACTGTCAGAGGGTCAGTACTGAGGGAGTGCTGCATTGTCAGAGGGTCAGTACTGAGGGAGTGCCGCACTGTCAGAGGGTCAGTACGGAGGGAGTGCTGCACTGTCAGAGGGTCAGTACTGAGGGAGTGCTGCACTGTCAGAGGGTCGGTACTGAGGGAGCACAGCACAGTCAGAGGGTCAGTACTCAGGGAGCTCCGCACTGTCAGAGGGTCAGTACTGAGGGGGTGCTGCACTGAGGGTCAGTACTGATGGAGCTCCGTACTGTCAGAGGGTCAGTACTGATGGAGTGCCGCACTGTCAGAGGGTCAGTACTGAGGGAGTGCCGCACTGTCAGACGGTCAGTACTGAGGGAGTGCTGCATTGTCAGAGGGTCAGTACTGAGGGAGTGCCGCACTGTCAGAGGGTCAGTACGGAGGGAGTGCTGCACTGTCAGAGGGTCAGTACTGAGGGAGTGCTGCACTGTCAGAGGGTCAGTACTGAGGGAACGCTGCACTGTCAGCGGGTCAGTATTAAGGAGGTGCTGCACTGTCAGGTCAGTACTGAGGGTGCTGCACTGTCAGAGGGTCAGTACTGAGGGAGTGCTGCACTGTCAGAGGGTCAGTACTGAGGGAGTGCTGCACTGTCAGAGGGTCAGTACTGAGGGAGTGCTGCACTGTCAGAGGGTTAGTACTGAGGGAGTTCTGCGCTGTCAGAGGGTCAGTGCTGAGGGAGTGCCGCACTGTCAGAGGGTCAGTACTGAGGGAGTGCTGCACTGTCGGTCAGTATTAAGAAGGTGCTGCACTGTCAGAAGGTCAGTACTGAGGGAGTGCTGCACTGTCAGAGGGCCAGTACTGAGGGAGTTCTGCGCTGTCGAAGGGTCAGTGCTGAGGGAGTGCCGCACTGTCAGAGGGTCAGTACTGAGGGAGTGCTGCACTGTCAGAGTGTCAGTACTGAGGGAGCGCTGCACTGTCAGAGGGTCAGTAGTGAGGGAGTGCTGCACTGTCAGAGGGTCAGTACTGAGGGAGTGCTGCACTGTCAGAGGGTCAGTACTGAGGGAGTGCTACACTGTCAGAGGATCAGTACTGAGGGAGTGCTGCACTGTCAGAGGGTCAGTACTGACGGAGTGCTGCACTGTCAGAGGTTCAGTACTGAGGGAGTGCCGCACTGTCAGACGGTCAGTACTGAGGGAGTGCTGCATTGTCAGAGGGTCAGTACTGATGGAGCTCCGCACTGTCGGAGGGTCAGTACAGAGGGAGTGCTGCACTGTCAGAGGGTTAGTACTGAGGGAGTTCTGCGCTGTCAAAGGGTCAGTGCTGAGGGAGTGCCGCACTGTCAGAGGTTCAGTACTGAGGGAGTGCTGCACTGTCAGAGGGTCAATACTGAGGGAGCGCTGCACTGTCAGAGGGTCAGTATTAAGGAGGTGCTGCACTGTCAGAAGGTCAGTACTGAGGGAGTACTGCACTGTCAGAGGGTCAGTACTGAGGGAGTGCTGCACTGTCAGATCAGTACTGAGGGAGTGCTGCACTGTCAGAGGATCAGTACTGAGGGAGTGCTGCACTGTCAGAGGGTCAGTACTGAGGGAGTGCTGCACTGTCAGAGGGTCAGTACTGAGGGAGTGCTGCACTGTCAGAGGGTCAGTACTGAGGGAGTGCTGCACTGTCAGAGGGTTAGTACTGAGGGAGTTCTGCACTGTCAGAGGGTCAGTACTGAGGGAGTGCTGCACTGTCAGAGGATCAGTACTGAGGGAGTGCCACACTGTTAGACCGTCAGTACTGAGGGATCTCCGCACTGTCAGAGAGTCAGCACTGAGGGAACGCTGCACTGTTGGATGAGGAGTCTAACCGAGTACTCCCCGGCTGCCCTCTCTGGTGAGGTCGGACAGATCCCCGGCCTCCTTGGGCCAATGATTGTTCCTCATCCCAAGTTACAGGTGAATAAAAGATGGGTGGCCTGGGCGATTATCACATCATTGTCAATGGGATCTTTCTGTGTATCCACCGGGTGCCACGTTTACCAGGCTACGACAGGGACTGCACTTCAAAAGCATGCTGTTCACTGGGTGCGAAGTGGTCTGTGACGCCTGAGGGGTCTGGGGCCGAGTGAGAGAGGGCGCCAAAGCGACAGGACGGAGCGGAGTGTCCGTATTTGAACTGGGTCCGATCCCGACAGGATCTGCGCATGAACAGCTATTTCACCGGCTCATTTCCCCGTTGCAGGTTACGTGGGCTGTGCTACCGTGGGGGCTGCAGCCTGGTGGTTCATGTATGCTGAAGATGGCCCAGAAGTCACCTACCACCAGCTGGTAAGCCTTATGTTCTTCACCTGCCTCCCCTCTGCCTTCCACCTGCCATGCCCCATGATCAAACGGCCAGAAAATACCAATGTCAACGTTAGTCCTGTCACAGCTCAGTCTGACCTTTGGTCACCAGGGCGGCGCCGTGTTTTCACCAGCCTGTTAATCCCTCTTTGGTCTCCCAATCTCATCCCAGAATGTGATGGAAATAATCCCCTCGCCTCACAAACCCAGCTAAATCGAATTCCTTCTTGAAATTTACAATATTTTGGCCTCAACTACTTCCTGTGGTAACGAATTCCACAGATTCACCTCTCTGGGTGAAGAAATTTCTCCTCATCTCTGTCCGAAATCAGGTTAATGTCCAACAGGTTTGTTTCAAACATGAGCTTTTGGAGCACTGCTCCTTCCTCAGGTGAATGGAGAGGTACTGAGGGAGTGCTGCACTGTCAGAGGGTCAGTACTGAAGGAGTCCTGCACTGTCAGAGGGTCAGTACTGAAGGAGTCCTGCACTGTCAGAGGGTCAGTACTGAGGGAGCGCTGCACTGTCAGAGGGTCAGTACTGAGGGAAAGCTGCACTGTCAGAGGGTCAGTACTGACGGAGTGCTGCACTGTCAGAGGATCAGTACTGAGGGAGTGTTGCACTGTCAGAGGGTCAGTACTGAGGGAGTGCTGCACTGTCAGAGGGTCAGTACTGAGGGAGTGCCACACTGTCAGAGGGTCAGTACTGAAGCAGTGTTGCACTGTCAGAGAGTCAGTACTGAGGAAGTGCTGCACTGTCAGAGGGTCATGATACCTCTCCATTCACCTGAGGAAGATGCAGTGCTCCGAAAGCCCGTTTGAAACAAACCTGTTGGACTCTAACCTGGTGTAAGACTTCTTACTGTGCTCACCCCAGTCCAACGCCGGCATCTCCACATCATCTGTCCTAAATGGTCTACTCCGTATCCTCAAACTATGACCCCTGGTTCTGGACACACCCACCATTGGGAACATCCTTCCTCAATCTTCCCTGCCCAGTCCTACAAATTTTATAGGTTTCTATGAGATCCCCCCTCATTCTTCTGAACTCCAGCAAATACAATCCTAACCGATTCAATCTTCCCTCATACGTCAGTCCCACCATCCCTGGAATCAGCCAGGTAAACCTTTGCTGCACTCCTGCAAGAGCAAGAACTTCCTTTCTCAGATAAGGAGACCAAAACTGCGCACAATACTCCAGGTGTGGCCTCACCAAGGCCCAGTATAATTGCAGCAACACATCCCTGTTCCTGCAATTGAATCCTCTCGCCTTCTTTACCGCCTGCTGCACCTGCATGCTTACCTTCAGCGACTGGCGCACGAGGACACCCAGGTCTCATTGCACAATCCCCTCTCCTAATTTATGGCCGTTCAAAACAAAAAATCTGCCTCCCCTGATTTTGATATCAAAGTAGTTAACCTCACATTTATCCAAGTTATACTGCATCGGCCACTCACTCAGCCTGTCCAAATCACACTGAAGGATCTATGCATCCTCCTCACAGCTCACCCTCCCACCCAACTTGTTGTCATCTGCAAATTTGGAGATAATACATTTAGTTACGTCATCTAAATCATTGATACATATTGTGAATAGCTGGGGTCCCAGCAACGGTCCCGGCGGTACCCCACTAGTCACAGCCTGCCAATTTTAAAAAGACCCATTAATTCCTACTCTTTGTTTCCTGTCTGCCAACCAGTTTTACATCCACCTCAATACACTACCCCTAATCCTATATGCTTTAATTTTACACACTAACGTCTTATGCGGGACGTTGTCAAAAGTCTTCTGAAAGTCTAAATAGACCATCTCCATTGATTTCCCTTCTTTAATACTAATAGTTACATCCTCAAAGAACTCTAATCGATTTGTCAAGCGTGATTTCCCCTCCATAAATCCATGCTGACTCTGTCCGACCCTGCCACTGTTTTCTAAGCGTTCTGCTATCAAATCTTTGATAATGGATTCTAGAATTTTCCCCACTACTGCCGTCAGGCTTTCTGGTCTATAATTCCCTGTTTTCTCGTGATCTCCCTTCTTAAATAGTGGGGTTACATTAGCTACCCTTCAATCTGCAGGAATTGTTCCAGAGTCTATAGAATCCTGGAAGATGACCGCCAGTGCATCCTCTATTTCTAGGGCCACTTCCTTAAGCACTGGGATGTAGATTATCAGGCCATGGGGATATATCGGCCTTCAATCTCATCAATTTCCCCAACACCATTTCTCTGAAACTGATGTCCTCGAGGGGCAGGGGGGGGGGGGGGGGGGGGGGTGTCTGCTGGTGCTGTTGGGAAGGATTTAAACTGATGTGGCAGGGGGATGGGAACCGATGCAGGAAGTCGGAGGGAAGTAAAACGGGGCCAGAAACAAAAAGCAGTAAGAGGAGAAAGTGTAAGGCAGAGAAGCCACAATCAAAAAGCGCCACAGTACGGGGTACAGTGACTGAGGAGAGTGTGAAAAGGGAGGTGGTCAATGCAGGATTGAGCGTGTTGTACCTAAATGCGCACAGTATACGGAACAAGGTAAATGAGCTTGTTGCGCACATTGAAATTGGTCGGTACGATGTTGTGGGCAAAGGGGCGGGGTTGCATTGTTAGTAAGGAATGAAGTTAAATCGATACCAAGGACCAATATAGGATCAGAAGGCATAAAGGAAGATAGGAAGAGTTTTTTTCAATTTATAAAAAGTAAGAGAGAAGCAAAAATAGACATTGGACCACTGGAAAATGTGGCTGGAGAAGTAATAATAGGAAACAAAGAAATGGCAGACAAACTGAATAGTTACTTTGCATCAGTCTTCACGGTGGAAGACATCAGTAGGGTGCCAGAGCTCCAGGAGAATCAGGGGGCAGAGGTGAGTGCAGTGACAATTAATAAGGAGAAGGTTCTGGGGAAAATGAAAGGTCTGAAGGTGGATAAGTCACCTGGACCGGATGGACTACACCCCAGGGTCCGAAAAGAGATAGCTGAGGAACTTGTGGAGGCATTAGTGATGATCTTTCAGGAATCACTGGAGGCAGGAAGGGTCCCAGAGGACTGGAAAATGGCTAATGTAACACCACTGTTCAAGAAGGGAGAGAGGCAGAAGACGGGAAATTATAGGCTGGATAGTCTGACTTCGGTCATTGGTAAACTTTTAGAGTCTATTATTAAAGATGAGATCGCAGAGTACTTGGAAGTGCATGGTAAAATAGGACTGAGTCAGCACGGCTTTGTCAAAGGGAGGTCATGTCTGACAAATCTGTTAGAGTTCTTTGAGGAGGTAACAAGGAAGTTAGACAAAGGAGAACCAGTAGACATGATTTATTTAGATTTCCAGAAGGCCTTTGACAAGGTACCGCATAGGAGATGGTGTTCAGGGTAAGATCCTGTCATGGATAGAGGATTGGCTGACTGGCAAAAGGCAGAGAGTGGGGTGAAAGGGGTCTTTTTCAGGATGGCAGCCGGTGACTAGTGGTGTGTCTCAGGGGTCTGTGCTGGAACCACAACTTTTCACAATATACATTAATGATCTGGAAGAAGGAACTGAAGGTACTGTTGCTAAGTTTTCAGATTATACAAAGATCTGTGGAGGGACAGGTAGTATTGAGGAAGCAGGAGGGCTGTAGAAGGATTTGGACAAGCTCGGAGAGTGGGCAATGAAGTGGCAAATGAAACACAATGTGGAAAAGTGTGAGGTTGTGCACTTCGGAAGAAGGAATTTGGGCATAGACTATTTTCTAAATGGGGAAATGCTGAGGAAATCAGAAGCACAAAGGGATTTGGGAATCCTTGTTCACCATTGTCTTAAGGTTAATGTGCAGGTTCAGTCAGCAGTTAGGAAGATAAATGCAATGTTAGCATTCCTGTCGAGAGGGCTAGAATACAAGACCAGGGATGTACTTCTGAGGCTGTATAAGGCTCTGGTCAGACCCCATTTAGAGTATTGTGAGAAATTTTGGGCCTCATATCTAAGGAAGGATGTGCTGGCCTTGGAAAGGGTCCAGAGGAAGTTCACAAGAATGATCCCTGGAATGAAGAACTTGTTGTATGAGGAACGGTTGAGGACTCTGGGTCTGTACTCGTTGGATTTTAGAAGGATGAGGGGGGATCTTATTGAAACTTACAGGATACTGCGAGGTCTGGATAGAGTGGAGGTGGAGAGGATGTTTCCACTTGTAGGAAAAACTAGAAGCAGAGGACACCATCAGACTAAAGGGACGATACTTTAAAACAGAGATGAGGAGGAATTTCTTCAGCCAGAGGGTGGTGAATCTGTGGAACTCTTTACCGCAGAAGGCTGTGGAGGCCAAATCCCTGAGTGTCTTTAAGACAGAGATAGATAGGTTCTTGATTAATATGGGGATCAGGGGTTATGGGGAGAAGGCAGGAGAATGGGGATAAGAAAATATCAGCCATGATTGAATGGCGGAGCAGACTCGATGGGCCAAGTGGCCTAATTCTGCTCCTATGTCTTATGGTCTACTAATGTTGATCTCCTTTAGTTCCTCCCTCTCACAAAACGCTGCGTTCCTCAACTTTTCTGGTATCTGATTTGTGTCCCCTAAATTGGGGAAAGGCAGAGTATAACAAAATTCGGCAGGAGCTAGGGAATGTGGATTGGGAGCAGCTGTTTAAGGGTAAATCCACATTTGAAATGTGGAAGTCTTTTAAGGAAAGGTTGATTAGAGTGCAGGACAGACATGTTCCTGTGAAAATAAAGATAGAAATGGCAAGATTAGGGAACCATGGATGACGGGTGAAATTGTGAGACTAGCTAAGATGAAAAAGGAAGCATACATAGGATCGAAGCAACTCAAAACTGATGAAGCTTTGGAGGAATATCGGGAAAGTAGGACGAATCTCAAACGCACAATAAAGAGGGCTAAAATGGGTCATGAAATATCTTTGGCTAACAGGGTTAAGGAAAATCCCAAAGCATTTTATTCGTATGTAAGGAGCAAGAGGGTAACTGGAGAAAGGATTGGCCCACTTAAAGACAAAAGAGGGAATTTATGCGTGGTCTCAGAGGAAATGGGTGAGATTCTTAATGAGTACTTTGCATCGGTATTCACAAAGGAGAGGGACAAGACGGATGTTGAGGCTAGGGGTGGATGTTTAAATACTCTCGGTCAAGTTGTCATACGGAAGGGGGAAGTTTTGGGTATTATAAAAGACATTAAGGTGGACAAGTCCCCAGGACCGGATGGGATCTATCCCAGGTTACTGAGGGAAGCGAGGGTCGAAATAGTTGGGGCCTTAACAGATATCTTTGCAGCATCCTTGAGCACGGGTGAGGTCCCGGAGGACTGGAGAATTGCTAATGTTGTCCCTTTGTTTAAGAAGGGTAGCAGGGATAATCCAGGGAATTATAGACCTGTGAGCTTGACGTCAGTGGTAGGCAAACTGTTGAAGAAGATACTGAGGGATCGGATCTATTCACATCTGGAAGAAAATAGACTTATCAGTGATAGGCAGCATGGTTTTGTGCAGGGAAGGTCATGTCTTACAAACCTAATAGAATTCTTTGAGGAAGTGACAAAGTTAATTGATGAGGGAAGGGCTGTAGATGTCGTATACATGGACTTTAGTAAGGCGTTTGATAAGGTTTCCCATGGCAGGTTGATGGAAAAAGTGAAGTCGTATGGGGTTCAGGGTGTACTAGCTAGATGGATAAAGAACTGGCTGGGCAACAGGAGACAGAGAGCAGTGGTGGAAGGGAGTGTCTCAAAATGGAGAAGGGTGACTAGTGGTGTTCCACAGGGATCCGTGCTCGGACCACTGTTGTTTGTGATCTACACAAATGACCTGGAGGAAGGTATAGGTGGTCTGATTAGCAAGTTTTCAGATGATACTAAGATTGGTGGAGTTGCAGATAGCGAGGAGGACTGTCAGAGAATACAACAAAATATAGATAGATTGGAGAGTTGGGCAGAGAAATGGCAGATGGAGTTCAATCCAGGCAAATGAGAGGTGATGCATTTTGGAAGATCAAATTTAAGAGCGGACTATATGGTCAATGGAAGGGTCTTGGGGAATATTGATGTGCAGAGAGATCTGGGAGTTCAGGTCCATTGTACCCTGAAGGTGGCAATGCAGGTTGATAGAGTGGTCAGGAACGCATACAGCATGCTTGCCTTCATCAGACGGGGTATTGAGTACAAGAGTTGGCAGGTCATGTTACAGTTGTATAGGACTTTGGTTCGGCCACATTTGGAATACTGCGTGCAGTTCTGGTCGCCACATTACCAGAAGGATGTGGATGCCTTGGAGAGGGTGCAGAGGAGGTTCACCAGGATGTTGCCTGGTATGGAGGGTGCTAGCTATGAAGAAAGGTTGAGTAGATTAGGATTGTTTTCGTTGGAAAGACGGAGGTTGAGGGGGGACCTGATTGAGGTCTACAAAATTATGAGAGGTATGGACAGGGTGGATAGCAACAAGCTTTTCCCAAGAGTGGGGGATTCAGTTACAAGGGGTCATGATTTCAAGGTGAGAGGGGGAAAGTTTAAGGGAGATGTGCGTGGAAAGTTTTTTACGCAGAGGGTGGTGGGTGCCTGGAACGCTTTACCAGCGGAGGTGGTAGAGGCGGGCACGATAGCATCATTTAAGAAGCATCTAGACAGGTATATGAATGGGCGGGAACAGAGGGAAGTAGACCTTGGAAAATAGGAGACAGGTTTAGATAAAGGATCTGGATCGGCGCAGGCTGGGAGGGCCGAAGGGCCTGTTCCTGTGCTGTAATTTTCTTTGTTCTTTTGTGAAGACAGAACCAAAGTATGTGTTTCGTTGCTCAGCCATTTCTTTGTTCCCCATTATACATTCCCCTGTTTCTGACTGTAAGGGACCTACATTTGTCTTCACCAATCTTTTTCTCTTCACGTGCCGACAATAATTTTTGACCTGGTTTAGTTTAGTTGGCTGGACGGCTGGTTCGTGATGCAGAGCAAGGCCCACACACCGAAGGTTCAATTCCCGTTCCAGCTGAGGTTATTCGTAAAGGCCAACCTTGCCCCTCGCCTGAGATGTGGTGATCCTTAAATTAAACCATCACGAGTCAGCTCCCCCTCCCAACCACCAAAGGGAAAGCAGCCTATAGTCATCTGGAGCTATGGCAACTTTAGTAATTTTTACTGTCATTTTTTTACGGCCCCCACAAGCTTATTCTCGTATTCTATTTCCCCTTCCTAATCAATCCCTTGGTCCTCCTTTGCTGAATTCTAAACTGCTCCCAATACTCGAGTCTTGTTTTCCTTTCTTGGCCAATTTCTATGCTTCTTCCTTGAATGGAATACTATCCATAAATTCCCTAATTTTCCTTGTAAGACATGGTTTGACCAACTTTCCCGTTTTACTTTTGTGCCGCACAGGAATAAACAATCGTTGCCTTTCCCCCATGCGCTCCTTGAATGTTTGCCATTGCCTATCCACTGTCATCCCTTTAAGTAATGTTCCCCAATCGATCAAAGCCAACTCATGCATCATGTCTCCGTAATCCCAACTATACCCTACCCGTTCACGTCTATTTGTAGTTCATCCACTTTATTGTCAAGCTCGTAGCATTAATGCACAAAGCCTTAAAGCTAGTCTTTTTAACATTACTAATCCCACTCCCATATTTTTCAGTGACCCTGTTTGAATCTGGCCCTTGCCGATCACCTTTTTTATTCCCGTTTCTGTCTTTTGTTTTTGTCCTTATTTCCTCCGCCTCTAGCACCTTGCATAGGTTCCCACCCCCCTGCCGTTTTAGTTTAAACTCTCCCCAACCACTCCAGCAAATACTCCCTTCGGTCATCAATACCAGTCCTGCCCAGGTGTAACCCGTCCAGTTTGTACCGGTCCTGCCTCCCCCAGAACCGGTTCCAATGCCCCAGGAATCTGGAACCCTCCCCTTTGCACCATCTCTTCAGCCACGTATGTATCTGATATTTCCTGCTATTTCTACTCTGACTAGCACGTGGCACCGGTATTAATCCTGAGATCACTACCTTTGAGGTCTGGCTTCTCAACTTTCTTCCTAACCCTATATTCTGCTTTCAGGACCTCATCCCTATGTTGTTGGTACCAATGTGTACCACGATCACTGGCTGTTCACCCTCCCCCTCCAGAATGTCCTGTACCCGCTCCGAGACATCCTTGACCCTCGCTCCAGGGTGGCAGCATACCATCCTGGAGTCTTGTTTGCGGCCAGAGAAACACCTGTCTACTCCCCTTACAATTGAATCCCCTATAACTATTGCAGATTACACGGTTAACGGCAGTGTTCTGAAGAATGTGGAGGAGGAGAGAGATCTCAGAGTTCATGTCCATAGGTCTCTGACAGTTGCCACCCAAGTGGTTAGAGCCGTGAAGAAAGCGTGTTAGCATTTCTTAACAGGGGGATTGAGTTTAAGAGCCGTAAGGTTATGCTGCAACTGTACAAGACCTTGGTTAGACCACATTTGGAGTATTTTGTGCAGTTCTGGTCACCTCATTATAGGAAGGATGTGGAAGCATTGGAAAGGGTGCAAAGGAGATTTACCAGGATGCTGCCTGGTTTGCAGGGTAGGTCTTATGAGGAAAGGTTGAGGGAGCTCGGGCTTTTCTCATTGGAGCAAAGGAGGATGCGAGGTGACTTAATTGAGGTGTAAGAGATGATGAGAGGGATAGATAGAGTGGACATTCAGCGACTTTTCCTCGGGTGGATGTAGCTGTTAGAAGGGGGCATAGCTATAAGGTTCATGGTGGGAGATATAGGTGGGATGTCAGAGGTAGGTTCTTTACTCAGAGAGTGGTTGGGGTGTGGAACGCACTCCCAGCTATGGTAGTGGAGTCGAACACTTTAGGAACTTTCAAGCGGTTATTGGATAGGCATATGGAGTGGACGAGAATGATTGGGAGTAGGTTGATTTGATCTTCGTTTCAGACTAGTTTGGCACAACATCGTGGGCCGAAGGGCCTGTACTGTGCTGTACAGTTCGATGTTCTATTCCCACACTTCTTACTCCTATCCCGTGCAGCAGAACCAACCATGGTGCAATGAATTTGGCTGTTGCTGCTTTCCCCCGAGAGGCCATTCCCCTCATCAGTATCCAAAACTGCGGAAAAGCTGTTTTACAGGGGACTGGCCACAGGAGACTCCCCGCACTTCCTGCCTCATCCTCGTGCTCTGCCTGGTGTTTAACCTTTCCCTTCCCGCCTGTGGAGCCTGAGCCTGCGGCGTGACCATCTCGCTATACGTGCTATCCACAAAACACCCCATCTGGGGTAATGCTCCTCAGTGTCTCCAGCTGCCTCTCCAGCTACAAAACCCGGGCTTCCAGGAGCTGCAGCTGGAGACACGTTCTGTGCACATGCTGATCCCGGGCACTGGAAATGTTATCGGCTTCCCACAGGGGACAGGAGGAACACACCACGGCTTTGAGCTCTTCTGTCATTACTTAACCCGTTAAATTAAACCTTTTGGAAAAAAAATTAAAAATACTTTTTAAAATATAAATTTAGAGTACCCAATTAATGTTTTCCAATTAAGGGGCAACTTAGCGTGGCCAATCCACCTACCCTGCACATCTTTGGGTTGTCGGGGCGAAACCCACGCAGACACGGGGAGAATGTGAAAACTCTGCACGGACAGTGAGCCAGAGCCGGGATCGAACCTGGGACCTCGGCACCGTGAATCTACAGGGCTAACCCACTGCGCCGCCATGCTGCCCTTACTTAAAGATACTTAAGAGTCCAAGGAGACACACAAGGCTTAGAAATCAGAAATGCCATTCAGCCCCTCAGCCTCCTCCGCCCTTAAACGAGCCTGTGGCTAATCTTTCCCCTCCCTCGCACCGTCTCCCCTAGATTTCCCCCGTCAGCGTCCAACTTTCTCTCAAGCTCAGTCTGGGAGCTTCTCGGTGCGTTCGAATCTATCTTGACGTTGATGAGGTTCTTGATTCTTTTTACACGTTTTCTTTCCCCAGTCGCACTTCATGCAATGTACAGAACACCATCCTGAATTCGATGGAATCGAATGCGATATCTTTGAATCGTCCGAACCAATGACCATGGCTTTGTCAGTCCTTGTGACAATTGAGATGAGCAATGCCCTTAACAGGTAGGTGATTGCCACCTCTCTGTGTGATGTCGAACCGTGGCTACTCTCCAGGGCAGTGTATAAGGTATACCAAGGAACAGGAGGAGGCCCATTCAGCCCCTCTCGAGCCTGTTACACAGGAACAGTGGGACCCATTCAGCCCCTCTCGCGCCTGTTACACAGGAACAGGAGGAGGCCCATTCAGCCCCTCTCGAGCCTGTTACACAGGAACAGGAGGGGGCCCATTCAGCCCCTCTCGCGCCTGTTACACAGGAACAGGAGGAGGTCCATTCAGCCCCTCTCGAGCCTGTTACACAGGAACAGGAAGAGGCTCATTCAGCCCCTCTCGAGCCTGTTACACAGGAACAGGAGGAGGCCCATTCAGCCCCTCTCGAGCCTGTTACACAGAAACAGTGGGACCCATTCAGTCCCTCTTGAGCTTGTTACTCAGGAATAGGAAGAGGCCCATTCAGCCCCCTCCTCGAGCCTGTTACACAGGAACAGGAGGAGGCCCATTCAGCCCCTCTCGAGCCTGTTACACAAGAACATGAGGAGACCCATTCAGCCCCTCTTCAGCCTGATACACAGGAACAGTGGGACCCATTCAGCCCCTCTCCAGCCTGAACACAGGAACAGGAGGAGGCCATTCGGCCTCTTTGAGCCCTGTCTACCTTTCCGTCAGAGATCATCGACCTGTTTCTGAAATCCCATCTCCGTTCCGTGACCCGTTAATCCCCGATCCGCAAAAAAAATCTATCAATCTCTGTGTTAAAATATCAAATTAATGCCCCATCACGTTTATTTCCGAATTCCATTCCCTTCAGGTGAGGAAATGTTTTCAGACACTGTGCCCTGAACGGTCAAACTCAAATTTTGAAGTCCTGTCCCTCTTGTTCCGGTCTCGCCCCCATCCCCACAAGAGGTCGACCCTATCAGATCCTTTTATCGATCTTCATCCCTACGATCGGGATCCCCCCTCCCTTTTAATCTTCCAGACTGGAGGGAACGCAAGCCTCGTCTGTGCGACCTCTCCTCGGATTTAAATGTTTTAACCCCCGGGATCGTTCTGGGGGAATAATCCCGCTGTCTAAGGCGCGGTGCCCAGAATTGAACCCAGAGCTTTATGTAAATCGCTGGAACTACTCTTATGTGGGGTCTATTGGGAGTTAATTGGGCCGCCTCTGCCTCACGGCACCCACGATGACTCACCTCTTAAATGGCAACGCAGCCATTAAACTCTGAGTGACCACTCAACAATTGAGCTCTGAATGACCGCATGGCGGTTAAACACTGACTGACCGTGCAACAGTTTAGCTCTGAATGACCACGCGGTGATTATTGTCCAGTTGACATCCAAGTGACCCAAGGCCCGGTTGTCCGATCAACAGATCGGTGTGGTGTTCAACGAAGCTCAGTTGCCCTTTACTGGCGGAACAATGCATTTGAATTACTTTTGTTTTGCTGCCTTTTATGTTTAACATTTGCTGACACCTCTCTCTCTGTCCTTGTTTCTTTGCAGCCTATCAGAGAACCAATCTCTGCTCAGGATGCCGCCATGGTTGAATGGCTGGCTGCTGAGTGCCATCTGTCTCTCCATGTCTCTCCACTTCTTCATCCTCTATGTTGACCCAATGCCGGTAAGTTTCAACCGACCGATCGCCACTGGGCCTTTTGCGACCTTCAGCTTCACGGTTGATCACTCTGGATGAGGAGGTTCTAATAGGGGTGCTGTTGCTCCCTGCCTTAGCCTACCCCCACCCCTTCCATGGCCCCCATAGGTCTTCACTGGGTCCCATCTGGCCTTAGCACCCATTTCAATCAAACTTTGAGTGACCACATGACGATTAAACTCTGGTTGACCACGTGAATTTCACTCTGAATGACCGCACAATGATTTAACTCGGCATGACCATGCGGCAATTTAACTCTGTATGACCGCACAACAATTAAACTCTGCATGGCCATGCGGCAATTTCGCTCTGAATGACCTCACAATGATTAAATTCTGGGTTAACACTGTTAGCTGCTGCTGGTTATGGGCTGACTCTGTGTTTTTGCTCTCCTACTTTGAGCTCCTGAGCCCCATAAACTGCTTTCACTGTTTTAACAATTTCACAACTTGTGAAGAATCAAATCAAAAGACCATCTGCTGATTCCACTGTCCTTCCATCTCTCTCTCACTCTTTTTCTCTGTCCATTCATCTCAGTACTTTCGCACATCAAACCTGAGTCAACAAATGTTCCGGACAAAACACTCAAACTCGCAAACTAACGTACAACAATCTCCTCTATTGTACCTTACCAAGTTACCCCAACGTATCAAAACCCCACTATAAAGAGTATCAGAAGTTATATTACATAATGGCTCAAAACTGTGTTCAACAAAAGGGGTTAGAGCTCACGGCTTGTACCTAAATTCCTCCCGTGAAGAGGCGAGATGAGCAGGCTCCCTCTTGGTGGATTCCGATGTCCTCTCTGAGACCCAGACCCAGGTCGCTGTTTCTGACAACGGTTGTCCCTGCAGAAGTCCCTTTGCTTCTGCTCCTTACACAGATCTTTCTGGCACTGATCATGCCCTTCGTCACATACTCGCAGGACAGGCACTAATCAATCACTGTCTTTTTCGGTCATGAATACTGCAGGAGTCATGTCTCTCAGGAGTCATACTTCTTTCAAGAGCACCCCACAGGAGTCTGTATTCAATCACCGTCTGTTCAAGGCACACACCAACAGTCACTTTCCAATCAGCTCCTGTGTCTGTCTCTCACTGCAGACCACCGCAGATTCCTGTTCCCACAGTCCTTAGTCTGATGAAGAATTAGCTCTTTTAACCATCAGGCTTTGCTGGTGTCTTTACCGATACCCATGAGGCTACAGAACATCTTCACCCCCTCCTTGCACCAGTGCACCCCACCTTTCGACATATATATCTCCGTATATATTCACACCTCCCCATCTGTTCAATGTCATCACTCTTGCTCTTTATTCATCCCTTTCAATACATGTCCACCTCTCCATCTCTCTCTCACCCCCTTCTTTATTAACTCAGACAGAAGACTTTTGATATTTTGGGGTAAATTGGTATGGTACAATAGAGGCTAATTTGCAAGTTTGAGTGTTCAATTCAATCTTGAGGACAAAAAGATAGGGTGAGTCCATCACGGGCAGCAGCTGAAAATGTTAGCTCCGAGTTTAATCATTGAGCGGCCATTCAGAGTTTAATCGCCATATGGTCACCCAGAGTTTAATTGTTGCATGGTCAATCAAAAGTTAATTGCAATGGATGAAAGGCTTTGCCTTTCAGGAGGGCCCCAGTGAATACCCCTCAGCCGCATTCCTAATTGCCTCTTGAGAGGATGTGGTGCGCCGCCATCTTAAACTGCTTGATTCCTTGTGGTGTAGGTACACCCACCGCGCAGTTATGGAGAGTTCCAGGATTTTGACCCCAACGACAGTGAAGGAATGCCGATATATTTCCACATCAGATGGTGTATGTGTCGGGAGGAGTGGGGGGGGGGGGGGGGGGGGGGGGGGGGGGGTGCTTGGAGGGGGAACTTGCCGGCGGTGGGTGTTCCCCGTGGCCCTGCTGCCCCTTGTCCTTCTCGGTGGGAGAGGTGGCGGATTTGGGAGGTGCTGTCGAAGGAGCCTCGGCGAGTGGCTGCCGTGCATCTTGTAGACGGGACACACGGCTGCCGCTGTGCGTCGGTGGGGGAGGGAGCGGATGTGGAAGGTGGGGGGTTAGCATGTCGATCGAGCGTTGCTTTGTCCTGGATGGTGTGGAGCTTCTCGAGTGTTGTTGGGAGCCGCACTCATCCAGGCAAGTGGAGAGGGTCCCATCACACTCCTGACTTGTGTCCTTGTAGATGGCGGACAGGCTTTGTGTGGGGGGGGGGGGGGGGGGGGTACAGGCTTTGTGTGTGGGGGGGGGGGTAGAAAGAGGGTCAGGAGGTGAGTTACTTGTGGCTGGATTCCAAGCTTTCTCGGTGGCGGGTTTGTGATGAGCTGTTGAATGTTGTGCATGGAGTGATCTCAATGCTTTTCTCCTTCTCTCCTTCAGCTCATCTTCAAGTTGACTCACCTGACATTCACGCAATGGTTTGTCGTGCTAAAGCTCTCGTTCCCTGTCATCCTCATAGATGAAGTCCTGAAGTTTGTCGCCCGCAACTATCTTGATGGTAGGCTCCCCTTTTAACCCCTGCCGAGGGTCGGCAGTGAGCGGGAGGGCTTGCTCGAGATGGAGTGCATGAACGAGCAGGAGGCACTGGATAAAGTGTCTCATGGGAGGCAACGGGAGCCGGACGATGTTCGTGAGGCCGGAATTGGAGGAGGGCAGAGATGGAGGGTCGGTGGAGGTGACAGATACAGGAAGGGCGGTCAGTGGTAGAGGTGGCGGGTTTGGGAGGTGCTGTCGAAGGAGGCTCGACAAGTGGCTGCAGTGCATCTTGTAGACGGTACACACGGCTGCCGCTGTGCGTAGGTGGGGGAGGGAGCGGATGTGGAAGGTGGGGGTTAGCGAGAGGGGGGGGGGGACTTGAAGGAAGATGACAATTCTTGGGGACATGATCCACTATTCCCGTATCTCACTGTGCTTTTTCTTTCTCTCTCAGTAAAAGAACACAATTAAGAAGTGAAGACACCGAAGAAGAAAAGTGATATATAAATACATATTTATATATATATATATATAAAATAAATACAGACTAAGAGAATAAAAAAGGAAAACGAGAAGACAAGAATGTAGCGTCGTCTAAAAAGCGTGCGATAATTCCTAGACTCCTGTTTGGACAACAGGCGATGGGACGAGAGAGGCAGGGGTGGGGTAGGGGTGGGGAAACGGCTGTTGTCCAACTGCATGTTCCCGTTGGTCCTACCTGTCCCGACCCCTTCAAGGGAAATTGTCCCGGTGTATATTTTCTTTAGAAAAGGAATCTTAACGCGTAACCAAAGGTGCCTTGCATGCCAGAGAAGGTATTCCTCATTGTTTCTGCGGGTGGGGGAGGGGGTGGGGGAGGGGGCGGGGGAGGGGGGGAAGCGAAGGCAAGAGGTAACGGGGGCGTTAAAGGTACAGGCTACTCTGCGGGCCCTCCCTCGAACAGACCCTCGCAGAGAGAGCGACGGACTCCAGCGGCGCCTGTCTCGCTTTCCCTGATGGGGCTTGGGCACCTTAAACCACCTAATTCTCCATCTCCCCCCGCCCCCCTTGCTCCTCCACCTTGCCCAGACTCACCACCCAACACCCCCACCCCCTGGTGTCCCTCACCGATGGTCTCCCCACTCCCACTCGCCTGCGTTAATGGACTGGGTTTATGACATAGGAATCGAATAAAACATACAACGTGGCTTGTTGGCTGGTCTCCCCGCCTCTTCTATGACCTTCCTGACTCTCCCGCTCGTGGAGTCAGTTTGTTTGGCCGTAACACATTTGAGCACACACAACCCCAACGTGCACCAAGGATCTTCCTGCAGAAGCTCAGCGCGAGACGCGGAGGAGGAACCGGGGCCAGGCCACCATGAGCTCGCTCAAGGATTTGGGTTTTTGAGGAGCATCTACAAGGAGCAGAAGAGAGAGAGAGGCTGAGCGGTTTAGGGACGGAGTTCCCGGGCTTAGGGCCCGCCTCTCCCAGGTAGCTGAAGACACCACCGGCAATGGCGGAGCAATGGGAAGTGGGCGGGGAGGCTAGAGGGGCCAGAACTGGAGGAGGGCAGAATTCTCCAAGGGTTAGAGATGGTTACAGAGAATGGGAGGGTTGTAGAGGCTGGAGGAGGTTACAGAGATAGGGAGGGTTGTAGGAGCCGGAGGAGGTTACAGAGATAGGGTTGTAGGGGCTGGAGGGTTACAGAGATAGGGAAGGTTGTAGAGACTGGAGGAAGTTACAGAGATAGGGTTGTCGGAGCTGGAGGTTAGAGAGATAGGGAGGGTTGTAGTGACTGGAGGAGGTTACAGAGATAGGGAGGGATGTAGGGGCTGGAGGAGGTTACAGAGATAGGGAGGGTTGTAGTGACCGGAGGAGGTTACAGAGATAGGGAGGGTTTTAGGGGCTGGAGGAGGGTACAGGGATAGGGAGGGGTATAGGGGCTGGAGGAGGTGTAGGGGCTGGATGAGGTTACAGAGATAAGGGAGGGTTGTAGAGGGTTACAGAGATGGCGAAGGGTGTAGGGCTATTTTGGGCTTTTGAAACATGGTTGAGAATGTTAACCTCAAGGCACCGCTTGACTGAGATGGAGTTGGAGTGCAATATCCCATGAACAAATAATTCCCTCCAGTGGTAATGTTAAGCGAAACTTGACAAGCAAAAAAACAAGTCAATGCACAAGAACACCGGGGTTATTACAAAGTACATTCAGGTAACTTTGTTTGGAGTTTGTTTATTTCTGTTTGTCCCTCGGTGCAAGCATTTTACGGGGCATGTGAAATGTCAGTTACTGAAAAAAAAAAATGCTATTCGTGATGGACTGCCCACCCAGTGGGAAGTACGACAGCAGAGGCGATTGGTTGTCCCTGGGTCAACGTTGTTCTTTTGAACTGGCTTATTCATCACAGTGTTGTTTGTGGGAGCTTGCTGTGCACAAAACAGTTTCCACGTTTCCGACAATGGTGATTACACTTTACCAGGCGACTCGGCGATCTTCGATGTGACTGCACTTAATCTGCCTTCCGTCGTAAGGTCAGAACTGGATGATGACTGCACAATGTTCAGCACCGTTCGCGACTCCTCAGATAATGAAGCAGTCCGTGTCCAAATGCAGCAAGACATGGACAATATCCAGGCTTGGGGCTGACAAGTGGCAAGTTACATTCGTGCCACACAAGTGCCAGGAAATGACCATCTCCAACAAGAGAGAATCTAACCCTCTCCCTTGACATTCAACGGCATTACCATCGCTGAATCCCCCACAATCAACATCCTGAAGGTTACCATTGATCAGAAACTGAACTGGACCCAGCCATATAAATACTGCGGCTCCCAGAGCAGGTCAGAGGCTGGGAATCCTGCGGAGAGTAACTCACCTCCTGACTCCCCCCAAAGCCTGCCCACCATCTACAAGGACACAAGTCAGGAGTGTGATGGGACCCTCTCCACTTGTCTGGATGGGTGCGGCTCCCAACAACACTTGAGAAGCTCGACACCATCCAGGACAAAGCAGCTCCCGCTCGATCGACACGCTAACCCCCCCACCTTCCACATCCGCTCCCTCCCCCACTGACACACAGTGGCAGCCGTGTGTATCGTCTACAATATGCACTGCAGCCACTCGCTGAGGCTCGACAGCACCTTCCAAACCCACCACCTCTCTCACCGGGAAGGCCAAGGGGCTGCAGAGGCACGGGGAACATCTACCGCCTGCACGTTCCCCCTCCGAGCCCCCCCACTGCCTCCCAACACACACCATCCTGACTAGGAAATATATCGGCCGTTCCTACACTGTCGCTGGGTCAGAATCCCGGAACTCCCTCCCTGACAGCACTGTGGATGTACCTACACCACACAGGAGCGGGTTCAAGATGGCCGCCCACCATCTTGGGCGGGGAGACAAGGAGCAAATGCCAGGCCCGGCCAGCGACGCCCCCAACGTCCCACAAGGCACTTTAACGACCCGCACGGCGGAAGGGTGTATCTGGGCAGGTGGACCGTCTGTTGGCGAAATCTTCGGAGGTCAGGGTCAATAAAACATTCTCTTGAGCGATAATGAACTGTTTATTAATAAAACACTGCGACGCTCTGCTCAACCTCCGAAGGGGGGGGGGGGGGGAGGAACACCTTTGGGGGAAATCCTTTACAAAGGTCATCGGGGTCAACGCGTCAAAATCACCTTGGGTCCGCAACTCCTGCAGGCACATCTTCGCTTCCCCCCGCCCCCCCCTCCCGATGGCTCCCTTGTCAACTCATCCTGTCTCCCAGCATCAACCCTTTCATCCCTCTTCCACCCTCCACCCCAACCCCTCCCTCAGTCCCTGTGTGAACCAGCCCCGCCTCCTAACTTTCCTCCCACCATTTGATTAGAAAGGTCAGTGGCGCTTGATCGTGAGGGACAGGAGGACTCCCCCCCCCCCTCACGTATGCCCTCAATCGAGCCGGTTATTGACCCTCTCCAACTCCGACTCAATCGAGCCTGTGGCTAATCCTCTCCCTCAACTCCGCCTCCCCCTCCGCCCCTCCCCTCGATTCCCCCTCTTAGCATCCAATACTCCCTCGATCTCGGTCTGGGATCTAATCGCTGACTGAGCGACAGCTCTCCGGGGTTGGAGAGGGGGGCGGGGGGGATAGATTTCCAAAGATTCACATCCCTCCGAGCAAAGATATTCCGCCCTCGTCTCAGTCTAAGATGGCCGACGACTCCTGAGGCGGTGAGAAACTGGTCACAGCGCTCCAGGAGCGGCCTCACCAACGCCCTGTCCTGTATATAATTGGGGGGGGGGGGGGGGGGGGGAGTGAGACTTATTTGGCGAGATATTTCATCAAGGACCCCTTTTCTATTAACTCTGGGGGCAATCTCAACCGGAGCATCGGGACCCCAACTCCGCACTTTCGGAAGAACGGACAAGGGCATTAGGGAGAGTGCCCGGAGAGAGATTTACACAGATCTGTTCCCAGGGAGGGGGGGGGGGGGGGGGGGAGGGAATGGTGAGGGAGGGGGAGAGACATCAGTCCGTGCGGAGGGACCCAAGACGGTGAGACCGTGAAGAGCTCGGAAGGTTAAGGGGGAATTTAATCGAGGTGTCCTTACAATCGGCGAGGGGGCTCGGAATCGAGGGGGTGAGTAGGAAGTGTCCCGCGGGAGCAGGGTGGGGAAGGCTGGGCGGAGGGGGTGGATCGAAGTGGAATGTTCGAAATGGAGAATCGGATAAATACTGGAAGGCGGGGTAATTAGCAGGTCTTGGGGAGGGGGAGAGAGAGGGATTAAAGGATGGAGCCTGCAAAGAGCCAGCATGGCAATGGACAGAAGGGCCTCCTAGTTTGCATTCGGACAATATGGAGAGGTGGGGGACTCCAGCAAGACTCAGGCCGTCACAGTTTGATGCCGCCATTCTCCCGTTTTCCCGTGCACCGGACAACACATTTCCTCCGTCTCCCACACCGGGAGGGGCTACTCCAGATGGCGAGGGGGCCTGTCTCCTGGCGACCGCATGGAAACCCAGCCCTTCATCCGCTCGGAGGAGAGCGTCAGTCACTGGGGAACGGGGGGCTGGTCGAGGGAGAGAGAGAGAGAGAGGCAGAGATCAGAAAGGAGCGGGGGGGAGAGAGGGGGTGGGGGAGAGAGAGGGAGCGAGAGAGAGA
>NC_052165.1:90756550-90798503 GCF_902713615.1 Scyliorhinus canicula | reverse complement strand
CTAAAAAAAAAAAAAGCTGGGTGGGAGTGGAAGCTGTGAGGGGGATACAAAGCTGGGTGGGAGTGTAAGCTGTGAGGATACAAAGCTGGGTGGGAGTGTAAGCTGTGAGGAGGATACAAAGCTGGGTTGGAGGTTAAGCTGTGAGGATACAAAGCTGGGTGGGAGTGTAAGCTGTGAGGATACAAAGCTGGGTGGGAGTGTAAGCTGTGAGGAGGATACAAAGCTGGGTGGGAGTGTAAGCTGTGAGGAGGATACAAAGCTGGGAGGGAGTGTAAGCTGTGAGGAGGATACAAAGCTGGGTTGGAGGTTAAGCTGTGAGGATACAAAGCTGGGTGGGAGTGTAAGCTGTGAGGAGGATACAAAGCTGGGTGGGAGTGTAAGCTGTGAGGATACAAAGCTGGGTGGGAGTGTAAGCTGTGAGGATACAAAGCTGGGTGGGAGTGTAAGCTGTGAGGAGGATACAAAGCTGGGTGGGAGTGTAAGCTGTGAGGATACAAAGCTGGGTGGGAGTGTAAGCTGTGAGGAGGATACAAAGCTGGGTGGGAGTGTAAGCTGTGAGGATACAAAGCTGGGTGGGAGTGTAAGCTGTGAGGAGGATACAAAGCTGGGTGGGAGTGTAAGCTGTGAGGATACAAAGCTGGGTGGGAGTGTAAGCTGTGAGGAGGATACAAAGCTGGGTGGGAGATACGGGCAGGTTCAATAAATGGACAGCACAACAGCAGCTGGAGTGTGATGGAGGGAAGTGTTGATTTTGAAAGTCAGGTGACCCATTCAGGAAATGCAGCAACCTGGTCCTCGGAGGCAACAAGCGATGAGGGAGGGAAATGACCTTTACCGCGGAGGGGGGGTCGGGAATACAAGGGTATAAAGTCTTGCTCCATTTGGTCTGGAGCCCAAGGGATATCCGAAAATGTTTCTGTCACCAACCAAAAAGGATTATAGGCGGTAGCCATCGTGCTGAGCTGTCATTGGCAATTCCCACATGACCTGTCGGAGACAATGTGGAGGGATATGTACCCTGATGAGAGGGAGGGATGCGGAGTGTTTCAAGAAGTTGGGATAATTCTGAGAGTGGAGAAGGTTAGGTAGATTTAATCGAGGCGTTCTCACATTGGAGAATGGAGTTGGGAATTGAGGCGATTAAGAGCAAGTTTTTCCGGAGACAGGATGTGGGAAGCGAGGGGTACCCGGATTTTAGGTGATCTTGTGGGGCCCAAGTTGGATGAATGATTTCCAGGCCACGTCCATGATTTTACGAATGTATTTGGTTCTCGATTGGCACCACCCGATGCCAGTCCTGGCTACTGCACCGTGACTGTTGACATGTAAGAATTGTGGTTCAGAAATGTACCCAGATTTGGGGTTGAGGGGGGGGACAGATTGACCCAGGGTGGGGATGGTCATACGGTGAACTCTGTAGACTGGGTTTGTTCTTGGTTTTCATTAACTGACACTGCACAATCCCAAATCCCTTCCCGTTGACTCCCACTGTACACAATCCCAATGGACCCAAACCCCTTCCCGTTCACTCCCACTGTACACAATCCCAATGGACCCAAACCCCTTCCCGTTCACTCCCACTGTACCCAATCCCAATGGACCCAAACCCCTTCCCGTTCACTCCCGCTCTACACAATCTCAATGGACCCAAACCCCTTCCCGTTCACTCCCACTGTACACAATCCCAATGGACCCAAACCCCTTGCCGATCTCTCCCACTGTACACAATCCCAATGGACCCAAACCCCTTCCCGTTCACACCCACTGTACACAATCCCAATGGACCCAAACCCCTTCCCGTTCACTCCCACTGTACACAATCCCAATGGACCCAAACACATTCCCGTTCACTCCCACTGTCCACTCTCCCACTGTCCACATTCCCAATGGACCCAAACACATTCCCGTTCATTCCCACTGTCCACACTCCCACTGTGCACAATCCCAATGGACCCAAACACATTCCCGTTCACTCCCACTGTCCACATTCCCAATGGACCCAAACCTCTTACAGTTCACTCCCACTCTACACAATCCCAATGGACCCAAATCCCTTCCCGTTCATTCCCACTGTACACAATCCCAATGGACCCAAACCCCTTCCCGTTCATTCCCACTGTGCACAATCCTAATGGACCCAAACCCCTTCCCGTTCACTCCCACTGTACACACTCCCAATGGACCCAAACCCCTTCCCGTTCACTCCCACTGTGCACAATCCCAATGGACCCAAACCCCTTCCCGTTCACACCCACTGTACACAATCCCAATGGACCCAAACACATTCCCGTTCACTCCCACTGTCCACTCTCCCACTGTCCACTCTCCCACTGTCCACATTCCCAATGGACCCAAACACATTCCCGTTCATTCCCACTGTCCACACTCCCACTGTGCACAATCCCAATGGACCCAAACCCCTTCCCGTTCACTCCCACTGTACACAATCCCAATGGACCCAAACACATTCCCGTTCACTCCCACTGTCCACTCTCCCACTGTCCACTCTCCCACTGTCCACATTCCCAATGGACCCAAACACATTCCCGTTCATTCCCACTGTCCACACTCCCACTGTGCACAATCCCAATGGACCCAAACACATTCCCGTTCACTCCCACTGTACACAATCCCAATGGACCCAAACACATTCCCGTTCACTCCCATTGTCCACTCTCCCACTGTCCACATTCCCAATGGACCCAAACACATTCCCGTTCATTCCCACTGTCCACACTCCCACTGTGCACAATCCCAATGGACCCAAACACATTCCCGTTCACTCCCACTGTCCACTCCCACTATCCACATTCCCAATGGACCCAAACCTCTTACAGTTCACTCCCACTGTACACAACACCAATACACCCAAATCCCTTCCCGTTCATTCCCACTGTACACAATCCCAATGGACCCATATCCCTTCCCGTTCATTCCCACTGTGCACAATCCCAATGGACCCAGACCCCTTCCCGTTCACTCCCACTGTACACCATCCCAATGGACCCAAACCCCCTTCCCGTTCACTCCCACTGTGCACAATCCCAATGGACCCAAACCCCTTCCCGTTCACTCCCACTGTACACAATCCCAATGGACCCAAACCCCTTCCCGTTCACTCCCACTGTGCACAATCCCAATGGACCCAAACCCCTTCGTGTTCACTGCGACTGCACACATCCCAACGGAGCTGAACCGCCTCCCGTCCAGTCCCTCTGTGTGCGGCCTGTGTGTTTTTACTGGTTGGACACAGTCAAGGTGACGAACGTGTGTGGCTTTCATACCCGTTTATTGAGCTGGAGATTCATTCACAATGTTGAACACAGTCGATCGGAGGCACAGACAGAAGCTTTCCGTATGGACCACCCTGTTCGAGAGGGTTGCTTTGGGGACGGAGTGGGGAGGCCATTCAGCCTCTTGAGCCTACTCCCCCTTTAATAAGATCATGTCTGCTCAGTGGCCGCTCTCTAAATACCCGCCTTCGTCAATGATAACGCACCCCCAGGTTGTGATTGACTATCCTGACCTTAGGCTCGCTGACCTATAATTCCGTCTTTCCCATTCCCTTCGCCCTTTACCGAGTAACAAGAGCGGAGTTAATTCATTTGCAATCGCCGGAGAGTGTCCCAAGGATAGGGAATCTCCGACACAGGAGCCTGCATCATATATGGTATATGGGTAGCACAGTGGTTAGCACGGTTGCTTTACAGCGCCAGGGTCCCGGGTCCGATTCCCAGCTTGGGTCACTGTGGGTGCGGAGTCTGCACGTTCTCTCCGTGTCTGCGTGGGTTTCCTCCAAGTCCCGAAAGACGTGCTTGTTAGGCGAATTGGACATTCTGAATTCTCCCTCGGTATACCCGAATGTGGCGACGAGGGGATTTTCACAGTAACTTCATTGCAGTGTTAATGTCAGCCTACTTGTGACACTAATAAAGGGTTTTGGGGGTGGTGGGTTTTGGAAATCGGGGGCCGGAAGGGGGGGGGGGGGAAAGAGGGAGGAGGGCATCTTGGTCCGCAGTCATTCCGGAACATTCTCTCTCTTCGGGTAGCCGAAGGTTTCAAAGGCTTTGTGGCTTCTCCGAGGAGTCTTCAAGCTCCCCGCAGCGTCTGTGAGGAGGAAATGGAGAGCGTCACCTGGGTTTGACCCAATACCCGTGATTGGGGTTAAGTAACCTCGCCCTGTCTCTCTTCCCCGCCCCCCCCCCCCCCCCCAATTCTTCTGGAGATACCGGCGTGCCTCTTTTCCACTCTCCCTCTCTCTGTATCATTCCCTGATTGCCCTTCAATGCTGCCCACACCGTCTGGGGCGGGGCCACACACCTGATGGTCACCAAGAGATCAATTGCCAAGATCAATCACCTTTGCGTTGGTGGGTGTAACTCTCATGTTTCCCCCCCCCCCCCCCCTTTTTGCATCACTCCCATGTTGGCAGCTCGTCAAAACAACAGGAAATGTTAGAGGTGACGGAGTTCATTTGGCGCGTGGAAATAATAGGCGCCCCTCACTCTCTCTGGTGCTCTTGGTTCATCGCCATGTGACAAGGCTGGAAAATACCTGCTGCTCATGTTACCCAGGCGACGGGCGGCTCCGTCAGGGCCACGTGCCCCGCCAGGTGGAATTCTGCCGCCGAGGCAGAGCTACCGTTCTTCACATCTCTTCACTGCATGTAAACGTGGCCCCGAGGGTCAGTGAGAGTTCAACTGCTGCGGGGAGCTTGCAGACGCAAGAACCAGGAGCAGGAAGAGGCCATCTGGCCCTTCGAGCCTGCTCCACCATTCACAATGAGATCATGGCTGATCTTTTGTGGACTCAGCTCCACAGACTGCCCTGCGCTCCCCTGTCTTGAGGTCAATCAGAGATCAATTGGCGCATTAAATTTGCACACTGGCCACTTTTGCTCAGATGGAGGCCAGTCTGAGTTCAACTGGCCTGCGCCTCTCTGTCTAGGGTCCCACTTCAGAGCACGAGAGGAGACGTGACCACCACTCACCATCTTCTCTGCTGTACCGTGAGGCGTTCAGTTTGAACTTCATCATGAACAGATTGCGGCATCGTTCCATCCTCATGTATTCTGAAAAAGCAGAAGGTTTTATTTCAGGGTCTCAAGTTTAATCCTGTTCCTATTCTTGAGCTCACCCTTCTAAAATCTTTCCCAGGCTCCACCTCCGTGAACCACGTCCATGGGGAAAGCTGAATCGGCAAATATGTCCCTCTCGGAAAAGAAAGCCTCTTGCATTCGGGTGAGAAGAGGGAAAAGAAGAATCTTCCTGCCCCCTCCTCGTCCGATTGTAACAATCCCATTCCCCCACATTGCGAAGCAAACAAAAAAAATAAAACATCACCCGGTATTGCTCAAAGTCTGTGGGGCTGATCGATTCCCTCTTTTCCGTCACTGAATTGAAGTGGACAGGGACACTCAGAGATCAATCGCTGCATGGATAATGGAAGGCAGGTGGCTGCATTCAGCTCATGAGTACTCAATGGCGTCGGGGTCTGATGTCCAGGTGATTCACTCCCCAACCATGCGTCGGAGGCTAAATGATGGTAAGTTCTCTTCTGCTCTGGGCCGGAACCAAGCCTCAGGGTTTCGTGGATGGACTGGGGAAAATACAGAGCATGTCTGGCCCTGTCCCATCAATCGCCCATCAAAGATCATTGCACTCTCCTGCGACCAAGCAGATCATCGTACCCCATTGAAATGCCGATGGACCGTAGCCCAGATCGAGCCGGACGTGTGAGGTGACCTTGACCAGACCAGAAGCAAGGAAGGATGAAAGAGCCAGCGAGAATCATCTCAGCAACGAGGAACCCGAGGGCCTTGGGGATCGGATGTGCAGCTCACCATACCCAACTTTGCGGGTAGTTCCGTCTAATCCCGGGTGTTTCGGGATGGGTAATTTACAGGTTAACTATATTGAATAACGTGTGTTGCATTATATCTTGGGGCAGCAGGGTAGCATGGTGGTTAGCATAAATGCTTCACAGCTCCAGGGTCCCAGGTTCGATTCCCGGCTGGGTCACTGTCTGTGTGGAGTCTGCACGTCCTCCCCCTGTGTGCGTGGGTTTCCTCCGGGTGCTCCGGTTTCCTCCCACAGTCCAAAGATGTGCGGGTTAGGTGGATTGGCCATGCTAAATTGCCCGTAGTGTCCTAATAAAAGTAAGGTTATGGGGGGGTTGTTGGGTTACGGGTATAGGGTGGATACGTGGGTTTGAGTAGGGTGATCATGGCTCGGCACAACATTGAGGGCCGAAGGGCCTGTTCTGTGCTGTACTGTTCTATATCTGTGCCGTATTTTGTTTTAAAGAAAGACAGCTGGGTAAACTTTGATTCAGGAGCTGGTTGAAGTATCGGAATTGGACAGATACAACACGAGCCAGGTGCGGATCTGCAAGCTTGCACCTCCCCACACGCAACCCTCCCCACACGCAACCCCCCCCCCCGGCCTCACACACAACGTACCTTCTTCGGGAGTCTCAGCCACCATCGGCATTTGTTCCCGCTGGATGGAACCGCGGGCAGCCTCCATCTTCTCGTAATCTACGGGGAAAAGACAATGAAGGACCTGAAGATAGGACAGTGTAGAGGGAGCTTTACTCTGTATCTAACCCCGTGCTGTACCTGTCCTGGGAGTGTTTGATGGGGACAGTGTAGAGGGAGCTTTACTCTGTATCTAACCCCGTGCTGTACCTGTCCTGGGAGTGTTTGATGGGGACACTGTAGAGGGAGCTTTACTCTGTATCTAACCCCGTGCTGTACCTGTCCTGGGAGTGTTTGATGGGGACAGTGTAGAGGGAGCTTTACTCGGTATCTAACCCCGTGCTGTACCTGTCCTGGGAGTGTTTGATGGGGACAGTGTAGAGGGAGCTTTACTCTGTATCTAACCCCGTGCTGTACCTGCCCTGGGAGTATTTGATGGGGACAGTGTAGAGGGAGCTTTACTCTGTATCTAACCCCGTGCTGTACCTGTCCCGGGAGTGTTTGATGGGGGACAGTGTAGAGGGAGCTTTACTCTGTATCTAACCCCGTGCTGTACCTGTCCTGGGAGTGTTTGATGGGGACAGTGTAGAGGGAGCTTTACTCTGTATCTAACCCCGTGCTGTACCTGTCCTGGGAGTGTTTGATGGGGACAATGTAGAGGGAGCTTTACTCTGTATCTAACCCCGTGCTGTACCTGTCCTGGGAGTGTTTGATGGGGACAGTGTAGAGGGAGCTTTACTCTGTATCTAACCCCGTGCTGTACCTGTCCTGGGAGTGTTTGATGGGGACAGTGTAGAGGGAGCTTTCCTCTGTATCTAACCCCGTGCTGTACCTGTCCTGGGAGTGTTTGATGGGGACTGTGTAGAGTGAGCTTTACTCTGTATCTAACCCCGTGCTGTACCTGTCCTGGGAGTGTTTGATGGGGACAGTGTAGAGGGAGCTTTACTCTGTATCTAACCCCGTGCTGTACCTGTCCTGGGAGTGTTTGATGGGGACTGTGTAGAGGGAGCTTTCCTCTCTATCTCTTCCTCGCACACTTACCTTGATTTTCACAGTGTGATTTTTGTTCTGTGTTCTGACAACGGTCCATCTCTTCGTACATTTCAGTTTCTGCGGGTATAGGAGAGAATCAGGGAAGACATCGGGAGACAAACCAGTTTGCCCGACTCCCAGTCCCATGGGCTTTGCCAATGGAGATATCCCGTGGCTATGAAACGTGTGTAATGCCTGCTCTGTGTATGAATGTCCCTCCCCGCCGCACTCCCTGCACATTCCCTTCCACCCTTTCCCAGGTCACCCTGCAGAGTGGCAATGCTCCCGCTCGCGTGTTTCCCAAAAGCTCACCCGCATTTACGGCCGCAGCTTGCCCAGAACTCTGTCCCCCACCCCCAGACTCACGGTTAGTGTAGGTGCTCGTCGGGCTAATGTGCAGCTTCACGGGGCTGTTGGCATTGGGCACGGCATAACCTGAAAGACAGCAAAGCCAGCCGGGTGTGACAGTATAACTTCCATCCGGTTAAAGTGTACACCCCCAATCCAGCTCGGGGATGTGCGATATTCAGTGCCGATTCTGGGCCAGTGAAATGCAGGCCCTTGGAAAGCCTGCGCAGTGACCCACCCCCCAACACACCGCACTGCTATTTTATGCACAGCAAGATCCCAGAAACAGCAATGAGACCCGCGCCCAGGTTAACCACTGAGTTTGACGGCCAAGGCCCAAGCATCCTTAACAACGTGGTGTTCCGCCCTACATTAATGAGGGATCTCAGAGTACAAGGTAGGTCACTCCCTCAGTACTGACACTCTGACAGTGCGGCACTCCCTCAGTACTGACCCTCTAACAGTGCGGCACTCCCTCAGTACTGACCCTCTGACAGTGCAGCACTCCCTCAGTACTGACCCTCTGACAGTGCGGCACTCCCTCAGTACTGACCCTCTGACAGTGAGGCACTCCCTCAGTACTGACCCTCTGACAGTGTGGCACTCCCTCAGTACTGACCCTCTGACAGTGCGGCACTCCCTCAGTACTGACCCTCTGACAGTGCGGCAGTCCCTCAGTACTGACCCTCTGACAGTGCGGCACTCCCTCAGCACTCATCCTCTGACAGTGCTGCACTCCCTCAGCACTCATCCTCTGACAGTGCGGAGCTCCTTCAGTACTGACCCTCTGACAGTGCAGCACTCCCTCAGTACTGACCCTCTGACAGTGCAGCACTCCCTCACTACTGACCCTCTGACAGTGCAGCGCTCCCTCAGTACTGACCCTCTGACAGTGCAGCACTCCCTCAGTACTGACCCTCTGACAGTGCAGCACTCCCTCAGTACTGACCCTCTGACAGAGCGGTGTTAATCTGTAGTTTGATGAGGGGGAAGGGGATTTGTTGCTTCCTGTCTGTTGACAGGGCGGTCCAGTGCACCCTGACGGGGAGCAGCTGACCGGCGGGGAAACAACAGAGCTGGGCGGCGTGGGAATCCGATAAGTCCGTGCCTACCTTCCTCGCCATTCTCCTCTTCCTCGGACTGTGGTTTCTGCTTTGGGACTGAGTAATGACACCTTGTCTTCTGCTTCTCCGAGTTCCAGCCTGCGGGCAGAGGAAAGGAAACAGATCAGACCCTTCACACACACACACCGAGAAGGCGACCGTGATCGCAGGGCTGAGAGGGAACGTCTCCACAGGGGAGATCGAGGAGAACGGGCCTAAAATCCCTGGAGCTTAGAACGAGAAGCGACCTCATTGAACGGATAATATTCTGAAGGGGCTTTTTATCAGGATCGATGCTGAGGGGCTGTTCCCCCCCCACCCGTGCTGGTACACGGGGGAAGGGAGGGGGAGGGGGCGTACACGGGGGAAGGGAGGGGGAGGGGGCATTCACAGTGTCGGGATAAGGTGTCGGCCATTTTGGATTGAGACGAGGGCGGAATGTCTTTGCTCGGAAGGGATGTGAATCTTTGGAATCCTCTCCCCCAAGGCCCCACTCCAGGAGAGCTGTGGGTCGCTGGGTCGCCGCGTAGGTCGCGGACCGAGATCGAGGGGAGTGTTGGACGCCGAGGAGCGAATTCGAGAGGACTGCGAGGGGGGGGGGGGGGGGGGGCGGAGCTGTGGGAGACGATCAGCCTCAGGCCCGATTGAGGGCTGGTAGGAGCTTGAGGGGCCGAGTGGCCGCCTCCTGCACCTGTGTCCCGTGTTCAAAGATGCAGAGGGTAATTGTGGTGACGGGGTAAATATCTGCCCCAGGATTGAGGGGGGGGGGTCATTTCTAATCCACAACCCCCCCCCCCCCCCCCCCCCCCCCCAAACCAACACACGCGCCCCACATTCTTCTGCCGATGCTGGCTGTGAGATCGTTTCAGACACTTGAGTAACGAGCGGCAAGGTGGCTGCCGTCGGTTATCGCACCCCCACCTTTCTCACCGCCCCCCTTGTCGAGTTGTTGAGTGTTCCTCTTCGGGGCAGCGTAGAGGCTGCCAGTTTTCAGTCTGTCCGAGGTCGAACCTGCGAGAGATGCGAGTCGGTTAAATCCCAAAGTGGGGGAAGATCTTCACTTGACCCTCCGACTGTGCCGCGCTCCCTCAGTACTGACCCTCTGACAGTGCGGCACTCCCTCAGTACTGACCCTCTGACAGTGCAGCACCCCCTCAGTACTGACCCTCTGACAGTGCAGCACTCCCTCAGTACTGACTCTCTGACAGTGCAGGCACTCCCTCAGTACTGACCCTCTGACAGTGCGGCACTCCCTCAGTACTGACCTCTGACAGTGCGGCACTCCCTCAGTACTGACCCTCTGACAGTGCGGCACTCCCTCAGTACTGACCCTCTGACAGTGCAGCATTCCCTCAGTACTGACCCTCTGACAGTGCAGCACTCCCTCAGTACTGACCCTGTGACAGTGCGGCACTCCCTCAGTACTGACCCTCTGACAGTGCGGTACTCCCTCGGTACTGACCCTCTGACAGTGCGGCACTCCCTCAGTACTGACCCTCTGACAGTGCGGCACTCCCTCAGTACTGACCCTCTGACAGTGTGGCGCTCCCTCAGTACTGACCCTCTGACAATGCAGCACTCCCTCAGTACTGACCCTCTGACAGTGCGGCACTCCCTCAGTACTGACCCACTGACAGTGCGGAGCTCCCTCAGTACTGACCATCTGACAGTGCGGCACTCCCTCAGTATAGACCCTCTGACAGGGCAGACAGAGTTCTCACCAGCAGTGTGTTGAATCTCTTCACTGGTCTCGTGTTCGTCTCCCGATTTACCGTCTGGCTCCATGTAGTCTGTGAAATGATTACTCACATTTCAATCTGATTGATTAAAGCAACGCACTTTGCTATCGGGAGAGGGGTTTAACCCCCACACCCACCTCTCCCCCAGTGATACTCAGAGAGCAACTCACCGTCAGCGTTGTTGCTAGCAGTATCAACATCTGGATCCATATAGTCTACAGAGAGAGGAGACAAAATTAGAAAGATTGACAATATTCAGGGGTCTTTGGGGAATGTGTCTGTATTTACAGGGGGTCCCTGGGCAATGTGTCAGTATTTACAGGTGGGGTCCCCGGGGGAGTGTGTCAGTATTTACAGGGGGGTCCCTGGGGAGTGTGTCAGTATTTACAGGTGGGGTCCGCGGGGGAGTGTGTCAGTATTTACAGGGGGGTCCCTGGGGAGTGTGTCAGTATTTACAGGTGGGGTGCCCGGGGGAGTGTGTCAGTATTTACAGGGGGTCCCCGTGGATTGTGTCAGTATTTACAGTGGGGTCCCCGGGGAGTGTGTCAGTGTTTACAGCGAGTCCCCGTGGATTGTGTCAGTATTTACAGTGGGGTCCCCGGGGAGTGTGTCAGTGTTTACAGGGGGTCCCCGGGGAGTGTGTCAGTATTTACAGCGAGTCCCCGTGGATTGTGTCAGTATTTACAGTGGGGTCCCCGGGGAGTGGGTCAGTGTTTACAGGGGGTCCCCGGGGAGTGTGTCAGTATTTACAGAGGGTCCCCGGGGAGTGTGTCAGTATTTACAGAGGGTCCCCGGGGAGTGTGTCAGTATTTACAGGGGGGTCCGTGGGGAGTGTATCAATATTACAGGGGGTCCCTGGGGAGTGTGTCAGTATTTACAGGGGGTCCCCGGGGAGTGTGTCAGTATTTACAGGGGGTCCCCGGGGAGTGTGTCAGTATTTACAGGGGGTCCCCGGGGAGTGTGTCAGTATTTACAGGGGTCCCTGGGGATTGTGTCAGTATTTACAGGGGGTCCCCGGGGTGTGTGTCAGTATTTACAGGGGGGTGGGTCCCTGGGGAGTGTGTCAGTATTTACAGGGGGGTCCCTGGGGAGTGTGTCAGTATTTACAGCGAGTCCCCGTGGATTGTGTCAGTATTTACAGTGGGGTCCCCGGGGAGTGTGTCAGTATTTACAGGGGGTCCCTGGGGAGTTTGTCAGTATTTACAGGGGGTCCCTGGGGAGTGTGTCAGTATTTACAGGGGTCCCTGGGGATTGTGTCAGTATTTACAAGGAGTCCCCGGGGAGTGTGTCAGTATTTACAGGGGGTCCCCGGGGAGTGTGTCAGTATTTACAGGCGGTCCCCGTGGATTGTGTCAGTATTTACAGTGGGGTCCCCGGGGAGTGTGTCAGTGTTTACAGCGAGTCCCCGTGGATTGTGTCAGTATTTACAGTGGGGTCCCCGGGGAGTGTGTCAGTGTTTACAGCGAGTCCCCGTGGATTGTGTCAGTATTTACAGTGGGGTCCCCGGGGAGTGTGTCAGTGTTTACAGGGGGTCCCCGGGGAGTGTGTCAGTATTTACAGCGAGTCCCCGTGGATTGTGTCAGTATTTACAGTGGGGTCCCCGGGGAGTGGGTCAGTGTTTACAGGGGGTCCCCGGGGAGTGTGTCAGTATTTACAGAGGGTCCCCGGGGAGTGTGTCAGTATTTACAGGCGGTCCCCGTGGATTGTGTCAGTATTTACAGAGGGTCCCCGGGGAGTGTGTCAGTATTTACAGAGGGTCCCCGGGGAGTGTGTCAGTATTTACAGGGGGGTCCGTGGGGAGTGTATCAATATTACAGGGGGTCCCTGGGGAGTGTGTCAGTATTTACAGGGGGGTCCCTGGGGAGTGTGTCAGTATTTACAGGGGGGTCCCTGGGGAGTGTGTCAGTATTTACAGCGAGTCCCCGTGGATTGTGTCAGTATTTACAGTGGGGTCCCCGGGGAGTGTGTCAGTATTTACAGGGGGTCCCTGGGGAGTTTGTCAGTATTTACAGGGGGTCCCTGGGGAGTGTGTCAGTATTTACAGGGGTCCCTGGGGATTGTGTCAGTATTTACAAGGAGTCCCCGGGGAGTGTGTCAGTATTTACAGGGGGTCCCCGGGGAGTGTGTCAGTATTTACAGGCGGTCCCCGTGGATTGTGTCAGTATTTACAGTGGGGTCCCCGGGGAGTGTGTCAGTGTTTACAGCGAGTCCCCGTGGATTGTGTGTCAGTATTTACAGGGGGGTCCCCGGGGAGTGTGTCAGTGTTTACAGGGGGTCCCCGGGGAGTGTGTCAGTATTTACAGGGTGTCCCTAGGGAGTGTGTCAGTATTTACAGCGAGTCCCCGTGGATTGTGTCAGTATTTACAGTGGGGTCCCCGGGGAGTGTGTCAGTGTTTACAGGGGGTCCGTGGGGAGTGTATCAATATTACAGGGGGTCCCTGGGGAGTGTGTCAGTATTTACAGGGGGTCCCCGGGGAGTGTGTCAGTATTTACAGGGGTCCCTGGGGATTGTGTCAGTATTTACAGAGGTCCCTGGGCAGTGTGTCAGTATTTACAGGGTGTCCCCGGGGAGTGTGTCAGTATTTACAGGGGGGTCCGTGGGGAGTGTATCAATATTACAGGGGGTCCCCGGGGAGTGTGTCAGTATTTACAGGGGGTCCCCGGGGAGTGTGTCAGTATTTACAGGGGGGTCCGTGGGGAGTGTATCAATATTACAGGGGGTCCCTGGGGAGTGTGTCAGTATTTACAGGGGGTCCCCGGGGAGTGTGTCAGTATTTACAGGGGTCCCTGGGGATTGTGTCAGTATTTACAGGGGGTCGCTGGGGAGTGTGTCAGTATTTACAGGGGGTCCCCGGGGAGTGTGTCAGTATTTACAGGGGGGTCCGTGGGGAGTGTATCAATATTACAGGGGGTCCCCGGGGAGTGTGTCAGTATTTACAGGGGGTCCCCGGGGAGTGTGTCAGTATTTACAGGGGGTCCCCGGGGAGTGTGTCAGTATTTACAGGGGTCCCTGGGGATTGTGTCAGTATTTACAGGGGGTCCCCGGGGAGTGTGTCAGTATTTACAGGGTGTCCCCGGGGAGTGTGTCAGTATTTACAGGGGGTCCCCGGGGAGTGTGTCAGTATTTACAGGGGGTGTTCCCGGGGAGTGACAGTATTTTCAGGGGCTGCTCAGCGAGTGTGTCAGTATTTACAGGGGGTCCCTGGGGAGTTTGTCAGTATTTACAGGGGGTCCCTGGGGATTGTGTCAGTATTTACAGGGGGTCCCCGGGGAGTGTGTCAGTATTTACAGGGGGTCCCTGGGGAGTGTGTCAGTATTTACAGGGGTCCCTGGGGATTGTGTCAGTATTTACAGGGGTCCCTGGGGAGTGTGTCAGTATTTACAGGGGGTCCCCGGAGAGTTTGCCAGTATTTACAGGGTGTCCCCGGGGAGTGTGTCAGTATTTACAGGGGGTCCCCGGGGATGGTGTCTGTATTTATAGGGGGTCTCTGGGGAGTGTGTCAGTATTAGCAGGGGGTTCCGGGGGAGTATAGCAGGGAGTTCCCCGGGGAGTATAGGATGGAGTTTCCCAGGGAGTATAGGAGGGGGTTCCCCAGGAGTGTAGCAGAGAGTTCCCGGGAAGTATAGGAGGGAGTTTCCTGGGAAGTAAAGGCGGGGGTTCCTGGAGAGTATAGGAGGGAGTTCCCCGGGGAATATAGGAGGGAGTTCCCCGGGGAATATAGGAGGGAGTTTCCCGGGGAATATAGGAGTGAGTTCCCCGGGAGTATAGCAGGGAGTTCCCGGGAAGAATGGGAGGGAGTTCCCCGGGGAGTATAGGCGGGGGTTCCCCGGGGAGTATAGGAGGGAGTTCCCCGGGGAGTATAGGAGGGAGTTCCCGGGAAGTATAGGAGGGAGTTCCCGGGAAGTATAGGATGGAGTTTCCTGGGGAGTATAGGAGTGAATTCCCCTGGGAGTGTAGCAGTGAGTTCCCCAGGGAGTGTAGCAGGGAGTTCCCCGGGGAGTGTAGCAGGGAGTTCCCCGGGGAGTGTAGCAGTGAGTTCCCCGGGGAGTGTAGCAGTGAGTTCCCCGGGGAGTGTAGCAGTGAGTTCCCCGGGGAGTGTAGCAGTGAGTTCCCCGGGGAGTGTAGCAGTGAGTTCCCCGGGGAGTGTAGCAGGGAGTTCCCCGGGGAGTGTAGCAGGGAGTTCCTGGGGAGTGTAGCAGGGAGTTCCCCGGGGAGTGTAGCGGGGAGTTCCCCGGGGAGTGTAGCGGGGAGTTCCCCGGGGAGTGTAGCAGGGAGTTCCCCGGGGAGTGTAGCAGGGAGTTCCCCGGGGAGTGTAGCAGGGAGTTCCCCGGGGAGTGTAGCAGGGAGTTCCCCGGGGAGTGTAGCAGGGAGTTCCCCGGGGAGTGTAGCAGGGAGTTCCCCGGGGAGTGTAGCAGGGAGTTCCCCGGGGAGTGCAGCAGGGAGTTCCCCGGGGAGTGTAGCAGGGAGTTCCCCGGGGAGTGTAGCGGGGAGTTCCCCGGGGAGTGTAGCAGGGAGTTCCCCGGGGAGTGTAGCAGGGAGTTCCCCGGGGAGTGTAGCAGGGAGTTCCCCGGGGAGTGTAGCAGGGAGTTCCCGGGGAGTGTAGCAGGGAGTTCCCCGGGGAGTGTAGCAGGGAGTTCCCCGGGGAGTGTAGCAGGGAGTTCCCCGGGGAGTGTAGCAGGGAGTTCCCCGGGGAGTGTAGCAGGGAGTTCCCCGGGGAGTGTAGCAGGGAGTTCCCCGGGGAGTATAGCAGGGAGTTCCCCGGGGAGTGTAGCAGGGAGTTCCCCGGGAGTGTAGCAGGGAGTTCCCCGGGGAGTGTAGCAGGGAGTTCCCCGGGGAGTGTAGCAGGGAGTTCCCCGGGGAGTGTAGCAGGGAGTTCCCCGGGGAGTGTAGCAGGGAGTTCCCCGGGGAGTGTAGCAGGGAGTTCCCCGGGGAGTGTAGCAGGGAGTTCCCCGGGGAGTGTAGCAGGGAGTTCCCCGGGGAGTGTAGCAGGGAGTTCCCCGGGGAGTGTAGCAGGGAGTTCCCCGGGGAGTGTAGCAGGGAGTTCCCCGGGGAGTGTAGCAGGGAGTTCCCCGGGGAGTGTAGCGGGGAGTTCCCCGGGGAGTGTAGCGGGGAGTTCCCCGGGGAGTGTAGCGGGGAGTTCCCCGGGGAGTTCCCGGGGAGTGTAGCCAGGGGAGTTCCCCGGGGAGTGTAGCAGGGAGTTCCCCGGGGAGTGTAGCAGGGAGTTCCCCGGGGAGTGTAGCAGGGAGTTCCCCGGGGAGTGTAGCAGGGAGTTCCCCGGGGAGTGTAGCAGGGAGTTCCCCGGGGAGTGTAGCAGGGAGTTCCCCGGGGAGTGTAGCAGGGAGTTCCCCGGGGAGTGTAGCAGGGAGTTCCCCGGGGAGTGTAGCAGGGAGTTCCCCGGGGAGTGTAGCAGGGAGTTCCCCGGGGAGTGTAGCAGGGAGTTCCCCGGGGAGTGTAGCAGGGAGTTCCCCGGGGAGTGTAGCAGGGAGTTCCCCGGGGAGTGTAGCAGGGAGTTCCCCGGGGAGTGTAGCAGGGAGTTCCCCGGGGAGTGTAGCAGGGAGTTCCCCGGGGAGTGTAGCAGGGAGTTCCCCGGGGAGTGTAGCAGGGAGTTCCCCGGGGAGTGTAGCAGGGAGTTCCCCGGGGAGTGTAGCAGGGAGTTCCCCGGGGAGTGTAGCAGGGAGTTCCCCGGGGAGTGTAGCAGGGAGTTCCCCGGGGAGTGTAGCAGGGAGTTCCCGGGGAGTATAGCAGGGAGTTCCCCGGGGAGTATAGCAGGGAGTTCCCCGGGGAGTGTAGCAGGGAGTTCCCCGGGGAGTGTAGCAGGGAGTTCCCCGGGGAGTGTAGCAGGGAGTTCCCCGGGGAGTGTAGCAGGGAGTTCCCCGGGGAGTGTAGCAGGGAGTTCCCCGGGGAGTGTAGCAGGGAGTTCCCCGGGGAGTGTAGCAGGGAGTTCCCCGGGGAGTATAGCAGGGAGTTCCCCGGGGAGTATAGCAGGGAGTTCCCCGGGGAGTGTAGCAGGGAGTTCCCCGGGGAGTGTAGCAGGGAGTTCCCCGGGGAGTGTAGCAGGGAGTTCCCCGGGGAGTGTAGCAGGGAGTTCCCCGGGGAGTATAGCAGGGAGTTCCCCGGGGAGTGTAGCAGGGAGTTCCCCGGGGAGTGTAGCAGGGAGTTCCCCGGGGAGTGTAGCAGGGAGTTCCCCGGGGAGTGTAGCAGGGAGTTCCCCGGGGAGTGTAGCAGGGAGTTCCCCGGGGAGTGTAGCGGGGAGTTCCCCGGGGAGTGTAGCAGGGAGTTCCCCGGGGAGTGTAGCAGGGAGTTCCCCGGGGAGTGTAGCAGGGAGTTCCCCGGGGAGTGTAGCAGGGAGTTCCCCGGGGAGTATAGCAGGGAGTTCCCCGGGGAGTGTAGCAGGGAGTTCCCCGGGGAGTGTAGCAGGGAGTTCCCCGGGGAGTGTAGCAGGGAGTTCCCCGGGGAGTGTAGCAGGGAGTTCCCCGGGGAGTGTAGCGGGGAGTTCCCCGGGGAGTGTAGCGGGGAGTTCCCTGGGGAGTGTGGCGTGTGATTACTCACATTTCAATCTGATTGATTACAGCAACGCACTGCTATCGGGAGAGGGGTTTAACCCCCACACCCACCTCTCCCCAAGTGATACTCAGAGAGCAACTCACCGTCAGCGTTGTTGCTAGCAGTATCAACATCTGGATCCATATAGTCTACAGAGAGAGAAGAGAGAAAATGAGAAAGATTGACAATATTCAGGGGTCTTTGGGAGTGTGTCAGTATTTACAGGGGGGGTCCCCGGGAAGGGTGTCAGTATTTACAGTGGGGTCCCCGGGGAGTGTGTCAGTATTTACAGGGGTCCCTGGGGAGTGTGTCAGTATTTACAGGGGCCCCTGGGGAGTGTGTCAGTATTTACAGGGGTCCCTGGGGAGTGTGTCAGTCTTTACAGGGGTCCCTGGGGAATGTGTCAGTATTTACAGGGGTCCCTGGGGATTGTGTCAGTATTTACAGGGGGGGTCCCCGGGAGAGTGTCAGTATTGACAGTGGGGTCCCCTGGGAGTGTGTCAGTATTAGCAGGGGATTCCGGGGGAGTGTGTCAGTATTAGCAGGGGGTTCCGGGGGAGTATAGCAGGGAGTTCCCGGGGAGTATAGGATGGAGTTTCCCGGGGAGTATAGGAGGGAGTTCCCCAGGAGTGTAGCAGAGAGTTCCCGGGAAGTATAGGAGGGAGTTTCCCGGGGAGTAAAGGCGGGGGTTCCCGGGGAGTATAGGAGGGAGTTCCCCGGGGAATATAGGAGGGAGTTCCCCGGGGAATATAGGAGGGAGTTCCCCGGGGAATATAGGAGTGAGTTCCCCGGGAGTATAGCAGGGAGATCCCGGGAAGAATGGGAGGGAGTTCCCGGGTAGTAAAGGCGGGGGTTCCCCGGGGAGTATAGCAGGGAGTTCCCGGGGAGTATAGCAGGGAGTTCCCCGGAGAGTGTAGCAGGGAGTTCCCCGGGGAGTATAGCAGGGTGTTCCCCGGGGAGTGTAGCGGGGAGTTCCCCGGGAGTATAGCTGGGAGTTCCCCGGGGAGTGTAGCGGGGAATTCCCCGGCGAGTATAGGATGGAGTTCCCCGGGGAATGTAGCAGGGAGTTCCCCGGGGAATGTAGCAGGGAGTTCCCCGGGGAGTGCAGCGGGGAATTCCACGGCGAGTATAGGAGGGAGTTCCCCGGGGAGTGTAGCAGGGTGTTCCCCAGGGCGTATAGATGGGAGTTCCCCGGGGAGTGCAGCGGGGAGTTCCCTGGGGAGTGTGGCGTGTGATTACTCACATTTCAGTCTGATTGATTACAGCAACGCACTGCTATCGGGAGAGGGGTTTAACCCCACACCCACCTCTCCCCCAGTGATACTCAGAGAGCAACTCACCGTCAGCGTTGTTGCTAGCAGTATCAACATCTGGATCCATATAGTCTACAGAGAGAGAAGAGAGAAAATGAGAAAGATTGACAATATTCAGGGGTCTTTGGGAATGTGTCGGTATTTACAGGGGTCTTTGGGGAATGTGTCAGTATTGACAGTGGGGTCCCCGGGGATTGTGTCAGTATTTAAAGGGGGTCCCCGGGGAGTGCGTCGTATTTACAGGGAGTCCCCGGAGATTGTGTCAGTATTTACAGGGGGTTCCTGGGGAATGTGTCAGTATTTACAGGGGGTCCCCGGAGAGTGCGTCGTATTTACAGGGAGTCTCCGGGGAGTGTGTCAGTATTTACAGGGAGTCTCCGGGCAGTGTGTCAGTATTGACAGGGGGTTTCGGGGGATTGTAGCAGGGAGTTCCTTGGGCAGTATAGCAAGGAGTTCTCTGGGGATTATAGGAGGGAGTTCCCCGGGGAGTATAGGAGGGAGTTTACTGGGGAGTGTAGCAGGGAATTCCCCGGCGAGTATAGGAGGGAGTTCCCCGGGGAGTATAGCTGGGAGTTCCCAAGGGAGTGTAGCGGGGAATTCCCCGGCGAGTATAGCAGGGTGTTCCCCAGGGCGTATAGCAGGGAGTTCCCCGGGGAGTGTAGCAGGGAGTTCCCCGGGGAGTGTAGCAGGGAGTTCCCCGGGGAGTGTAGCAGGGAGTTCCCCGGGGAGTGTAGCAGGGAGTTCCCCGGGGAGTGTAGCAGGGAGTTCCCCGGGATTGTAGCAGGGAGTTCCCCGGGGAATGTAGCAGGGAGTTCCCCGGGGAGTGTGGCGGGGAATTCCCCGGCGAGTATAGGAGGGAGTTCCCCGGGGAGTGAAGCGGGGAGTTCCCTGGGGAGTGTGGCGTGTGATTACTCACATTTCAATCTGATTGATTACAGCAACGCACTGCTATCGGGAGAGGGGTTTAACCCCCACACCCACCTCTCCCCCAGTGATACTCAGAGAGCAACTCACCGTCAGCGTTGTTGCTAGCAGTATCAACATCTGGATCCATATAGTCTACAGAGAGAGAAGAGAGAAAATGAGAAAGATTGACAATATTCAGGGGTCTTTGGGGAATGTGTCATTATTGACAGTGGGGTCCCCGGGGAATGTGTCAGTATTTACAGGGGGTCCCTGGGGATTGTGTCAGTATTTACAGGGGGTTCCTGGGGAATGTGTCAGTATTTACAGGGAGTCCCCGGAGATTGTGTCAGTATTTACAGGGAGTCCCCGGGGAATGTGTCAGTATTTACAGGGAGTCCCCGGAGAGTGCGTCAGTATTTACAGGGAGTCCCCGGGGAGTGTGTCAGTATTTACAGGGAGTCCCCGGAGAGTGCGTCAGTATTTACAGGGAGTCTCCGGGCAGTGTGTCAGTATTAGCAGGGGGTTCCGGGGGATTGTAGCAGGGAGTTCCTTGGGCAGTATAGCAAGGAGTTCTCTGGGGAGTATAGGAGGGAGTTCCCCGGGGAGTATAGGAGGGAGTTCCCCGGGGAGTATAGGAGGGAGTTCCCCGGGGAGTATAGGAGGGAGTTCCCCGGGGAGTATAGGAGGGAGTTCCCCGGGGAGTATAGGAGGGAGTTCCCCGGGGAGTATAGGATGGAATTCCCCGGGGAGTATAGCAGGGAGTTCCCTGGGGAGTATAGCAGGGAGTTCCCTGGGGAGTATAGCAGGGAGTTCCCCGGGGAGTATAGCAGGGAGTTCCCCGGGGAGTATAGGCAGGGGTTCCCGGGGAGTATAGAAGGGAGTTCCCCGGGGAGTATAGAAGGGAGTTCCCCGGGGAGTATAGGATGGAGTTCCCCGGGGAGTATAGGAGGGAGTTCCCCGGGGCGTGTAGCAGGGAGTTCCCCGGGGAGTGTATCAGTGAGTTCCCCGGGGAGTATAGCATGGAGTTCCCCGGGGAGTATAGCATGGAGTTCCCCGGGGAGTATAGCATGGAGTTCCCCGGGGAGTATAGCATGGAGTTCCCCGGGGAGTATAGCAGGGAGTTCCCCGGGGAGTATAGCATGGAGTTCCCCGGGGAGTATAGCATGGAGTTCCCTGGGGAGTATAGCATGGAGTTCACCGGGAGTATAGTAGTGAGTTACCCGGGGAGTATAGCAAGGAGTTCCCCGGGGAGTGTAGCAGGGAGTTCCCCGGGAGTATAGCAAGGAGTTCTCCGGGAGTATAGCGGGGAGTTCCCCGGGAGTATAGTAGGGAGTTTCCTGGGGAGTATAGCAGGGAGTTCCCCGGGGAGTATAGGAGGGAGTTCCCCGGGGCGTGTAGCAGGGAGTTCCCCGGGGAGTGTATCAGTGAGTTCCCCGGGGAGTATAGCATGGAGTTCCCCGGGGAGTATAGCATGGAGTTCCCCGGGGAGTATAGCATGGAGTTCCCCGGGGAGTATAGCATGGAGTTCCCCGGGGAGTATAGCATGGAGTTCCCCGGGGAGTATAGCATGGAGTTCCCTGGGGAGTATAGCATGGAGTTCACCGGGAGTATAGTAGTGAGTTACCCGGGGAGTATAGCAAGGAGTTCCCCGGGGAGTGTAGCAGGGAGTTCCCCGGGAGTATAGCAAGGAGTTCTCCGGGAGTATAGCGGGGAGTTCCCCGGGAGTATAGTAGGGAGTTTCCTGGGGAGTATAGCAGGGAGTTCCCCGGGGAGTATAGCGGGGAGTTCCCCAGGGAGTATAGCAGGGAGTTCCCCGGGGAGAGTAGAAGGGAGTTTCCTGGGGAGTATAGCGGGGAGTTCCCCAGGGAGTATAGCAGGGAGTTCCCCAGGGAGTGCAGCAGGGAGTTCCCCGAGGAGTGCAGCAAGGAGTTCCCCGGGGAGTATAGCAGGGAGTTCCCTGGGGAGTATAGCAGGGAGTTCCCTGGGGAGTATAGCAGGGAGTTCTCCAGGGAGTATAGAGGGAGTTCCCCGGGGAGAGTAGAAGGGAGTTCCCCGGGGAGTATAGCGGGGAGTTACCCGGGGAGTATAGCGGGGAGTTCCCCGGGGAGTATAGCAGGGAGTTACCCGGGGAGTATAGCGGGGAGTTCCCCGGGGAGTGTAGCAGGGAGTTCCCCGCGGAGTGTAGCAGGGAGTTCCCTGGGCGTATAGCAGGGAGTTTCCCTGGGAGTATAGCAGGGAGTTTCCCGGGGAGTATAGCATGGAGTTCCCCGGGGAGTATAGCAGGGAGTTCCCCGGGGAGTATAGCAGGGAGTTCCCTGGGGAGAGTAGAAGGGAGTTCCCCGGGGAGTATAGCAGGGAGTTCCCCGGGGAAGTATAGCAGGGAGTTCCCCGGGGAAGTATAGCAGGGAGTTCCCCGGGGAGTATAGCAGGGAGTTCCCTGGGGAGGGAGGGGGGGGGGGTATAGCAGGGGACTCACCATCGACCTCCTGCTCCGTCTCTGTGCACAGATTTTCATAAGAAATGCCAACTGAAAGACAGAGGTATGTGTGTTAAAACGTTGTAGCGTCGGCGGATTTAGTTAACGGAAGATCATAGAATTGACAATGCAGAAAGAGGCCATTCTGTCCATCGAGTCTGCACCGACCTTTGGAAAGAGCACCCCACCTACGCCCACACCTCCACCCTATCTCCATAACCCAGTAACTCCACTAACCTTTTTTTTTGTACACTAATGGCAATTTATCATGGCCAATCCACTTAACCCACACGTCTTTGGTCTGTGGGAGGAAACCGGAGCACCCGGAGGAAACCCACGCAGACACGGGGAGAACGTGCAGACTCCGCACAGACAGTGACCCAGCCGGGAATCGAACCGGGGACCCTGGCGCTGTGAAGCCACAGCGCTATCCATTGTGCTACCGTGCCCCCCCGAATGGAGCAGAGTTTCTGTCAAACCCCAGTGCTCTTTCAAAACCTGTGCATTGTGTTTCTTCTCCTGCTGGAGCCATGTGTCGGCCCAGCCAACTTCAGCTGCTTCATCAATGACCTTCCCTCCATCGTAAGGTCAGAATTGGGGATGTTCGCTGCTGACTGAACAATGTTCAGCCCCATTCACAACTCCTCAGACACTGAAGCCGTCCGTGTCCAAATGCAGCAAAACCTGGACAATATCCAGGCTTGGGGCTGACAAGCGGCAAGTTACATTCACACCACACAAGCCCCAGGCAATGGCCATCTCCTACAAGAGAGAATCTAACCATCGCCCCTTGATATTTGAAGGCATTCCCATCGCTGAATCCCCCACACTCAACATCCTGGGGGTTCCCATTGATCAGAAACTGAACTGGACCCAGCCATATAAACACTGCGGCTCCCAGAGCAGGTCAGAGGCTGGGAATCCTGCGGAGAGTAACTCACCTCCTGACTCCCCCCCAAAGCCTGTCCACCATCTACAAGGACACAAGTCAGGAGTGTGATGGGACCCTCTCCACTTGCCTGGATGGGTGCGGCTCCCAACAACACTCGAGAAGCTCCACACCATCCAGGACAAAGCAGCTCCCGCTCGATCGACACGCTAACCCCCACCTTCCACATCCGCTCCCTCCCCCACCGACGCACAGCGGCAGCCGTGTGTCCCGTCTACAAGATGCACGGCAGCCACTCGCCGAGGCTCCTTCGACAGCACCTTCCAAACCCGCCACCTCCCCCACCGAGAGGGACAAGGGGCAGCAGAGGCACGGGGAACACCCACCACCGGCAAGGTGGGAGAGGTGGCGGGTTTGGACACCTCCCTTCGAGCAACCCCTGCCCGTGCGCACACCATCCTGACTGGGGAATATATCAGCCGCTCCTTCACTGTCGCTGGGGCAGACTCCTGGACTTTGGTGAATGTATAAGGCAGAATTCACACTGTGTATCACTGTGTCCCTGTGGGCTCTGTCTGTGAGCCGTTGCGCGGCTCTGCCCATAGGGGGAGATGAGGAGCTTGTACAGGGCTCTGCCCATGGCTCCGCCCATGGTCCCTCCCACTACCAGAAGTATAAAGTGCTGCGGTCTTGTGAGCCTGCCCTCAGTTCTTCTGGTCGCAGGCAGGCTCAGTTGTAAGTCTATTAAAGCAACAGTTTACTTCCTCTCGTGTCTTGAGTGAATTGATGGTCGCATCATGGACCTCTCTCCCTAACAGCGCGGTGGGTGCACCTACACCACACGGGACTGCAGCGGATTCAAGATGGCAGCTCACCCACCACCTTCTCGCAGGACACTGAGGGATGGGGTTGGGGGGGGGGGGGGTCAGTGCGTTGCCAAGTCAGCGAGACCTATGTCCCCAAAAAGCATTTTTAACAAAATTGGGAGTCACCATCCTCCGATTCGGTCTCCGTGGAGCACTCTTACTTCCCACACATTCCCACCTTCACGGAGGATTGTAGCTTTCCCCTCGCTCTCCCTCTCCCCACCTTGCTCCTGTTCCCTCCCCTCTCGCCTCCGCTCCCTCCCGTCTCTGCCTCTCCCTCCTGTCTCCCCCTCCCATCTCCCCTTCTCCTACCGTCTCCCCCTCTCCTACCGTCTCCCCCTCTCCTCCCGTCTCCCCCTCTCTCCCGTCTCCCCTCTCCCGTCTCCCCCTCTCTCTCCCATCTCCCCCTCTCTCTCCCGTCTCCCCCCCTCTCTCCCGTCTCCCCCCCTCTCTCCCGTCTCCCCCTCTCTCTCCCGTCTCCCCCTCTCTCTCCCGTCTCCCCCTCTCTCTCCCGTCTCCCCCTCTCTCTCCCGTCTCCCCCTCTCTCTCCCGTCTCCCCCTCTCTCTCCCGTCTCCCCCTCTCTCTCCCGTCTCCCCCTCTCTCTCCCGTCTCCCCCTCTCCCTCCCGTCTCCCCCTCTCTCTCCCGTCTCCCCCTCTCCCGTCTCCCCCTCTCTCTCCCTTCTCCCCTCTCTCTCCCATCTCCCCTCTCTCCCATCTCCCGTCTCCCCCTCTCTCTCCCATCTCCCCCTCTCCCTCAAGTCTCCCCCTCCCGTCTCCCCCTCTCTCCCTTCACCGCCTCCCATCTCCCCTCTCTCTACCATCTCCGCCTCTCTTTCCCGTCTCCCCCTCCCGTCTCTCCCCTCTCTCCCGTCACCCTCTCCCATCTCCCCCTCTCTCTCCCATCTCCCCCTCCCTCAAGTCTCCCCCTCTCTCTCCCATCTCCCCCTCTCCCTCAAGTCTCACCCTCTCTCTCCCATCTCCCCCTCTCCCTCAAGTCTCCCCCTCCCGTCTCCCCCTCTCTCCCGTCACCGCCTCCCATCTCCGCCTCTCTCTCCCATCCCCTCTCCCTCAAGTCTCCCCCTCTCTCTCCCATCTCCCCCTCTCCCTCAAGTCTCCCCATCTCTCTCCCATCTCCCCCTCTCCCTCAAGTCTCCCCCTCCCGTCTCCCCCTCTCTCTCCCATCTCCCCCTCTCCCTCAAGTCTCCCCCTCCCGTCTCCCCTCTCTCCCGTCACCCCTCCCATCTCCCCTCTCTCTACCATCTCCCCCTCTCCCTCACCCTCAAGTCCCCCTCCCATCTCCTCCTCTCTACCATCTCCCCCTCTCTCTCCCGTCACCCCCTCCCATCTCCCCTCTCTCTACCATCTCCCCCTCTCTCTCCCGTCTCCCCCTCTCTCTCCCGTCTCCCTCCCATCTCCCCTCTCTCCCATCACCCTCTCCCATCTCCCCTCTCTCATCCATCTCCCCTCTCCCTCACCCTCAAGTCCCCCTCCCTTCTCCCCCTCTCTCCCGTCACCCTCTCCCATCTCCCCTCTCTCTCCCATCTCCCCTCTCTCTACCATCTCCCCCTCTCTCTCCCATCACCGCCTCCCATCTCCCCCTCTCTCTCCCATCTCCCCTCTCTCTACCATCTCCCCCTCTCTCTCCCGTCTCCCCCTCTCTCTCCCGTCTCCCTCCCATCTCCCCTCCTGTCACCCTCTCCCAGCTCCCCTCTCTCATCCATCTCCCCCTCTCCCTCACCCTCAAGTCCCCCTCCCTTCTCCCCCTCTCTCCCGTCACCCTCTCCCATCTCCCCTCTCTCTCCCATCTCCCCTCTCTCTACCATCTCCCCCTCTCTCTCCCGTCACCGCCTCCCATCTCCCCCTCTCTCTACCATCTCCCCCTCTCTCTCCCATCTCCCCCTCCCATCTCCCCTCTCTCTCCCGTCTCCCCCTCTCTCTCCCGTCTCCCTCCCATCTCCCCTCTCTCCCGTCACCCTCTCCCATCTCCCTTCTCTCACCCATCTCCCTCTCTCCCTCACCCTCAAGTCCCCCTCCCTTCTCCCCCTCTCTCCCGTCACCCTCTCCCATCTCTCCTCTCTCTCCCATCTCCCCCTCCCATCTCCCCCTCTCTCTCCCATCTCCCCCTCTCTCTCCCATCTCCCCCTCTCTCTCCCATTTCCCCCTCTCTCTCCCATCTCCCCCTCTCTCCCGTCACCGCCTCCCATCTCCCCCTCTCTCTCCCATCTCCCCTCCCATCTCCCCTCTCTCCCATTCCGCCCTCTCCCATCTCCCCCTCCCGTCTTCCCCTCTCTCCCGTCACCCCCTCCCATCTCCCCTCTCTCTCCCATCTCCCCCTCTCCCTCACCCTCAAGTCCCCCTCCCATCTCCCCTCTCTACCATCTCCCCCTCTCTCTCCCGTCTCCCCCTCTCTCTCCCGTCTCTGTCTCTCCCTCCCGTCTCCCCCTCCCATCTCCCGTCTCTCTCCCGTCTCCCCTTCCCCTTCCGTCTCCCCCTCTCTCCCCCGTCTCCGTCTCCCCCTTCTCTCCAGTCTCTCCCTCTCCCTTCGCCTCCCCCTCCCTCCAATCTCCCCCTCCCTCCGTCTCCCTCTCCCTCCCATCTGTCCCTCCCATCTCCTCCTCTTCCCTGTCGTCTCCCCTTCCTGCCTCTCATCTCATCCTCACCCTCTGCCTCCCCCTCACTGTCCCCCTCTCCCACCGCCTCCCCATCCGCCTACCCTCTGCCTCCCCTCTCCTCCTCCCTCCTCCCCACCTCTCCGCTTCCTCGCGCTCTCCCCCTCTGCCTCCCCACACCCTCCACCCTTCTACCATACCTCTCCTTCTCGCCCTCACCTTCCCTTCTCCCCTCCCCCTATCACCTCCCCTCCTCCATCTCCCTCTCCCACATTCTGTTCTTTCAGAAATCCACCTCAGCAGCGGCACCTCACCATCCTGCTCGTCCTCGAGTTGATTAGTCTGCGAGTGTCCATCGGCTCCGCTATCTCCCTCTCGAGACCCCAGGTTCTCGTAGCTGGTGGAGCCAGAGCCACTAGGAGACAACGTTCCACCTGGAGAGGGAGAGAAAACAATAACAATTAGAATTCCCTCACTACTGACCCTCTGACAGTGCGGCCCTCCCTCAGTACTGACCTTCTGACAGTGCGGCACTCCCTCAGTACTGACCTTCTGACAGCGCGGCACTCCCTCAGTACTGACCCTCTGACAGTGCGGCGCTCCCTCAGTACTGACCCTCTGACAGTGCGGCACTCCCTCAGTACTGACCCTCTGACAGTGCAGCACTCCCTCAGTACTGACCCTCTGACAGTGCGGCACTCCCTCAGTACTGACCCTCTGACAGTGCGGCGCTCCCTCAGTACTGACCCTCTGACAGTGCGGCACTCCCTCAGTACTGACCCTCTGACAGTGCGGCACTCCCTCAGTACTGACCCTCTGACAGTGCAGCGCTCCCTCAGTACTGACCTTCTGACAGTGCGGCACTCCCTCAGTACTGACCCTCTGACAGTGCAGCCCTCCCTCAGTACTGACCTTCTGACAGTGCAGCACTCCCTCAGTACTGACCCTCTGACAGTGCGGCGCTCCCTCAGTACTGACCCTCTGACAGTGCGGCACTCCCTCAGTACTGACCCTCTGACAGTGCAGCACTCCCTCAGTACTGACCCTCTGACAGTGCGGCACTCCCTCAGTACTGACCCTCTGACAGTGCAGCACTCCCTCAGTACTGACCCTCTGACAGTGCGGCACTCCCTCAGTACTGACCCTCTGACAGTGCAGCACTCCCTCAGTACTGACCCTCTGACAGTGCGGCACTCCCTCAGTACTGACCCTCTGACAGTGCAGCACTCCCTCAGTACTGACCCTCTGACAGTGCGGCACTCCCTCAGTACTGACCCTCTGATAGTGCAGCTCTCCCTCAGTACTGACCCTCTGATAGTGCGGCACTCCCTCAGTACTGACCCTCTGATAGTGCAGCTCTCCCTCAGTACTGACCCTCTGATAGTGCGGTACTCCCTCAGTACTGACCCTCTGATAGTGCAGCACTCCCTCAGTACTGACCCTCTGACAGTGCAGCGCTCCCTCAGTACTGACCCTCTGACAGTGCAGCACTCCCTCAGTACTGACCCTCTGACAGTGCAGCACTCCCTCAGTACTGACCCTCTGATAGTGCAGCTCTCCCTCAGTACTGACCCTCTGATAGTGCGGCACTCCCTCAGTACTGACCCTCTGATAGTGCAGCACTCCCTCAGTACTGACCCTCTGACAGTGCGGCACTCCCTCAGTACTGACCCTCTGACAGTGCGGCGCTCCCTCAGTACTGACCCTCTGACGGTGCGGCTCTCCCTCAGCACTGACCCTCTGACGGTGCGGCGCTCCCTCAGTACTGACCCTCTGACAGTGCGGCACTCCCTCAGTACTGACCCTCTGACAGTGCGGCACTCCCTCAGTACTGACTCTCTGACAGTGCGGCTCTCCCTCAGTACTGACCCTCTGACAGTGCGGCACTCCCTCAGTACTGACCGTCTGACAGTGCAGCACTCTCTCAGTACTGACCCTCTGACAGTGCAGCACTCCCTCAGTACTGACCCTCTGACAGTGCAGCACTCCCTCATTACTGACCCTCTGACCGTGCGGCGCATCCTCAGTACTGACCCTCTGGAGTATCTGATGGTTTTTTACTCACCTCTCCCCATTGTGGAGACCCTGTTCGTGTAAGACCCAGTGAATTGTGTGTCTGAGACGCTTGCCCTCCTGAAAAAACTGCTGTTGGAATAAAGAGAAGACAGATTCACGAAGAGGTCTAGTGAGTGAAGAATGGCTGCATGGAAGATAGAGAGATAGAGAGGGGGAGAGAGAGGGAGAGAGGGGGAGAGAGAGAGACAGGGAGACAGGGAGGGAGAGAAAGAGACGGGGAGAGAGAGAGAGAGACTGGGAGAGAGAGACAGAGAGAGAGACGGAGAGAGATAGAGATGGAGAGAGAGAGACAGAGACAGAGAGAGATGGACAGAGGGAGAGAGATAGAGACAGGGGGAGAGAGAGACAGGGGGAGAGAGAGACAGGGGGAGAGAGAGACAGGGGGAGAGAGACAGAGAGAGAGACAGGGAGAGAGAGAGAGAGGGAGAGAGAGAGGGACAGAGGGAGAGAGAGAGAGACAGGGGGAGAGAGAGACAGGGGGAGAGAGAGACAGGGGGAGAGAGAGACAGGGGGAGAGAGAGACAGGGGGAGAGAGAGACAGAGAGAGAGAGACAGAGAGAGAGAGAGAGACAGAGAGAGAGAGAGAGAGATAGACAGAGGGAGAGAGACGGAGAGAGAGAGAGACAGAGAGAGACAGAGAGAGACAGAGAGAGACAGAGAGAGACAGAGAGAGACAGAGAGAGAGACAGAGAGACAGAGACACAGAGAGAGAGACACAGAGAGAGAGACACAGAGAGAGAGACACAGAGAGAGAGACAGAGCGAGAGAGACACAGAGAGAGACAGAGAGAGAGACAGAGAGAGAGAGAGAGAGGGACAGAGAGACGGGGGAGAGACAGAGACAGAGGGAGAGTGAGAGACAGGGAGAGAGGGAGGGAGAGAGAGACAGACAGAGAGAGGAAGAGAGAGAGATGGAGAGAGATCCAGTAAGGGTGGGAATGGCCTGGGAGAAGGGAGTCTCTGACCTGAAGCCATTTTGGTGCTTTCTCAGAAGCGAGCGAATGCTGGATTATAAAGTTACCTCAACATTCGTGAGATCCTCTTGCTGTGCGCTTCATGTTTCTGCTCTGAAATGAAGATGAGTTTCAGGTTGAAGTAGTCTCGCTGGGGAGGCTCCCAATAGTTTCCCAACAGACCTAGTTACCGCTAACCCTCTGAGCAAAGCCTTTTCCACTCTTTCCCAGGTCAAAATGATCAATCCCTTAATCTGAGCCCCCCACCACCACCAGAGTGCAGACTGGGGGGCTGAATGGCCTCCTCCTGTTCCTGTGTAACAGTCTGGAGAGGGGCTGAATGGCCTCCTCCTGTTCCTGTGTAACAGGCTGGAGAGGGGCTGAATGGCCTCCTGTTCCTGTGTAACAGGCTGGAGAGGGGCTGAATGGGCCTCCTCCTGTTGCTGTGTAACAGGCTGGAGAGGGGCTGAATGGGCCTCCTCCTGTTGCTGTGTAACAGGCTGGAGAGGGGCTGAATGGGCCTCCTCCTGTTCCTGTGTAACAGGCTGGAGAGGGGCTGAATGGCCTCCTCCTGTTCCTGTGTAACAGGCTGGAGAGGGGTTGAATGGGCCTCCTCCTGTTCCTGTGTAACAGGCTGGAGAGGGGCTGAATGGCCTCCTGTTCCTGTGTAACAGGCTGAAGAGGGGCTGAATGGGCCGCCTCCTGTTCCTGTGTAACAGGCTGGAGAGGGGCTGAATGGGCTCATGTTCCTGTGTAACAGGCTGGAGAGGGGCTGAATGGGCCTCCTCCTGTTCCTGTGTAACAGGCTCGAGAGAGGCTGAATGGCCTCCTCCTGTTCCTGTGTAAAAGGCTGGAGAGGGGCTGAATGGCCTCCTCCTGTTCCTGTGTAACAGTCTGGAGAGGGGCTGAATGGGCCTCCTCCTTTTCCTGTGTAAGGCTCGAGAGGGGCTGAATGACCTCCTCCTGTTCCTGTGTAACAGGCTGGAGGGGAGCTGAATGGCCTTCTCCTGTTCCTGTGTAACAGGCTGGAGAGGGGCTGAATGGGTCTCCTCCTGTTCCTGTGTAACAGGCTGGAGAGGGGCTGAATGGGCCTCCTCCTGTTCCTGTGTAACAGGCTGGAGAGGGGCTGAATGGCCTCCTCCTGTTCCTGTGTAGTCTACCTCATACGCTGCAGGAAAGGATGTCCCGAAGCGTGGTACATTGGCGAGACCATGCAGACACTGCGACAACGAATAAACGGGCATCGTGCGACTATCAACAGGCAGGACTGTTCCCTTCCAGTTGGGGAACACTTCAGCAGTCAAGGACATTCAGCCTCTGATCTCCGGGTCAGCATTCTACAAGGAGGCCTTCAGGAGACGCGACAACGCAAAATTGCTGAGCAAAAACTTATAGCTAAGTTCCGCACGCATGAATGCGGACTCAACCGGGATCTGGGATTCATGTCGCATTACATTCGGCCCCCACCAACAAGCCTGGACTTGCAGAGGCCTACCGACTGAACTGGCTTGGGACAATTCACACCTCTTTAACCTGGAGTTACCTCTCTCTCTGCATCTTTGATGATTTGATTGCCTGCAGGTGCTCGCATTCCGGGGCATCTCTGACTGTGTCTATATAAACATTTCTGGAACAAGCCTTTCCATTCACCTGAAGAAGGAGCCGTGCTCCGAAAGCTCGTGTTTGAAACAAACCTGTTGGACTTTAACCTGGTGTTGTAAGACTTCTTACTGTGCTCACCCCAGTCCAACGCCGGCATCTCCACATCATGGCCTGTTCCTGTGTAACAGACTTGAGAGGGGCTGAATGGGCCTCCTCCTGTTCCTGTGTAACAGGCTGGAGAGGGGCTGAATGGCCTCCTGTTCCTGTGTAACAGGCTCGAGAGGGGCTGAATGGGCCTCCTCTTCCTGTGTAACAGGCTGGAGAGGGGCTGAATGGCCCCCTCCTGTTCCTTGAGGCAAGTTCTGTGGCAGAAGAGGCAGGTGCATCGCAAGATCCAAACAAGCGAGGGCTCGCGCCCATAGTGGGCATCGCTGGGCAACAAGGCACCAAGACTTAACTGCGTCGGAGTTTGAGGAAGATGCCCAGGACCAGAGTATAGAGGACGATCGCACAGCCTACAGTCACCAGCACAATCCACCACCGGACCAGGACTTCCCAGAGGCCTGCAGGAACAACAATCAGACTTTCAGCAGGGTGGGGTGTGCGTTTCGGCCTGTGTGCAGCCCGTGACATACCAAGAGGATGGGGACAGGCTAGAAAACATTCACCGAAAAGAGCATCTTAAAGAACGTGAGAGAGAGACACAGAGAGAGAGAGAGAGAGAAAAGTAGAGAGAGAGAGAGAGAGACACAGAGAGAAAGAGAGAGACAGACAGAGAGGGAGAGAGAGAAACAGAGAGAGACAGGGATAGACAGGGAGAGAAAAACAGACAGAGAGAGAGAGAGAGAGACTCAGAGACAGGCAGAATGAGAGAGGGAGGGGAGAGAGAGAGACAGAGAAACAGAGAAAGATACAGACAGAGAGAGAGAGAAACAGACAGAAGGGGAGAGAGCGAAACAGAAGAGAGAGAGAGACAGACATTGCGAGGATTGTAGGGGCTGGAGGAGGTTACAGAGATAGATGTTGCGTTTTGCTACTTCAGATAACACAGGCTGCTACTTGATGCAGTCTTACCTAAAGGGTGCTCCAGACTCTGAAATCAGTTCAACGTATGATACGACCATCAATTCACTCGAGACAAGAGTAGAAGTAAACCGTCGCTTTAATCAACTTAGAACAGTGCCTGCCTGCAACTGATCCAATACTGAGAACCGCCTATAGGTCGACTGCTCTTTATACCTCCCTTCAAGGGGAGGAGCCATGGGCGGAACCCATACATGCCCCAACATGTTCCCCTATGGATAATGCAGTCCCAGGGCCCATAGGAGAAGCCCACAAGGGCAACAGCACAGATACAAATACACTGATGGATTATTGGTATAATACATTCACCACATTCACCCCCTGTTAAACGTGGGGTACAGATGTGGACTCCGGGAGCGTCTCTTCTGGAGCTTCATTCCTGTGGATTGGTGAAGGGGGGATGGCGGGCGGGCGGGAGGGAGCGTGGGAGCCATATAGGGGCGGGGGCGCTGGTCATTGCAGGTTGGGCGGGATATGGTGGAGGGGCGGTGGTGGTGGAGCCGGCAGGCGCCAGGTCCCGGAGGGAGACTGTATCCTGTCGGCCTTCGGGGTGTTCGATATAAGCGTACTGGGGGTTGGAGTGTAGGAGCTGGACCCTCTCTATCGGGGGGTCAGACTTATGGCTCCTGACGTGCTTTCTGAGTAGGACTGGCCCTGGTGTCTTCAGCCAGGACGGAAGCGAGACCCCGGAGGTGGATCTCCCGGGGAAAACAAATAGGCGGCCATGGGGTGTCTCGTTTGTGGCCGTGCAAAGGAGGGACCTAATGGAGTGGATCGCGTCGGGGAGGACCTCCTGCCAGTGGGAAACTGGGAGATTCCTGGACCGGAGGGTCAGGAGGACGGCCTTCCAGACCGTCGCGTTCTCCCTCTCCACCTGCCCGTTCCCCCTGGGGTTATAGTTGGTAGTCCAGCTCGAGGCAATGCCCTTACTGAGCAGGTACTGACTCAGTTCGTCGCTCATGAACGATGAGCCCCGGTCACTGTGGACGTAAATGGGAAATCAAACAGGGTGAAGACACTATGTAGGGCTTTAATGACGATGGACGTGGTCATGTCCGGGCAAGGGATTGCAAAGGGGAAGCGGGAGAACTCATCAATAATATTGAGGAAATATGTGTTGCGGTTATTGGAGGGGAGGGGCCCTTTGAAATCGATACTGAGGCGCTCAAAGGGCCGGGATGCCTTTACCCTTTCTGGTCGATAGAAGTGAGGTTTACACTCCGCACAGACCTGGCTGTCCCTGGTCATGGCCCTGACCTCCACGATGGAGTAGGGCAGGTTGCGGGCCTTGATATAGTGGAGAAGCCAGGTGACCCCCCGGGTGGCAGAGGTCATCGTGGATAGCCTGGAGTCGGCCATCTTGCGCGCTGGCGCATGTGCCGCAGGACAGGGCATCTGGGGGCTCGTTGAGCTTCCCAGGGAAATACACTATATCGTAATTATAGGTGGAAAGTTTGATCCTCCACCTCAAGATCTTATCGTTCTTGATTTTGCCCCGCTGCGTATTGTCAAACATGAAGCCTACCGATCACTGGTCGGTGACGAGGGTAAACCTCCTACCAGCGAGGTAGTGCCTCCAGTGCCGTCCGGCTTCCACGATGGCTTGGGCCTCCTTCTCGACTGAGGAGTGCCGAATTTCGGAGGTGGTGAGGGTGCGCGAACAAAACACTACCGGTCTGCCTGCTTGATTGAGGGTAGCGGCGAGAGCAACCTCTGATGCGTCGCTCTCCACCTGGAAGGGGACGGACTCGTCCACCGCTCGCATCGCGGCTTTAGCGATGTCCGCCTTGATGCAGCTGAAGGCCTGGCGGGCCTCGGCCGCCAGTGGGAAGATGGTGGCCTTGATTAGTGGGCGGGCTTTGTCCGCATAGTTGGGGACCCACTGGGCGTAATAGGAAATGAACCCGAGGCACCTTTTCAGGGCCTTGGGGCAGTGGGGGAGGGGATGTTGCAGGAGGGGGTGCATACGGTCAGGGTCGGGTCCTAGAACTCTGTTTTCCTCGACGTAGCCGAGGATGGCTAGTCTGGTTGTGCGGAAAACGCATTTCTCCGTGTTGTACATGAAGTTTAGGGTTTGGGCGGTTTGGAGAAATCTGTGGAGGTTGGCGTCGTGGTCCTGCTGATCGTGGCCGCAGATGGTGACATTGTCCAAGTACGGGAAAGTGGCCCGCAGATCGTATTGGTCCACCATTCGGCCCATTGTTCTTTGGAAAACCGAAACACCGTTTGTGACACCAAAAGGGACCCGGAGGAAGTGGAAAAGGCGGCCGCCTGCCTCAAAGGCCGTGTAGTGGCGGTCCTCTGGGCGGATTGGGAGCTGGTGGTAAGCAGACTTCAGATCCACCGTGGAGAAGACTCGGTAGTGTGCGATCTGGTTAACCATGTCTGCAATCCGGGGAAGGGGGTACGCATCGAGTTGCGTGTACCGGTTTATGGTCTGGCTGTAATCTACAACCATCCGGTTCTTTTCCCCGGTCCTGACGACCACCACCTGAGCTCTCCAGGGGCTATTGCTGGCCTCGATGACTCCCTCCCGCAAGAGTCGCTGGACCTCGGACCTGATAAAAGTCCTGTCCTGTATGCTGTACCGCCTGCTTCTGGTGGTGACTGGTTTGCAGTCGGCGGTGAGGTTTGCGAAGAGCGGGGGGGGGTCGACTTTTAGGGTCGCGAGGCTGCATATGGTGAGTGGGGGTAGGAGCCCCCCCCGAACTTCAGGGTTAGGCCCCTGAGGTTGCATTGGAAATCTAGTCCCAATAGGAGAGGATCGCTGAGTTCTGGGAGCACATATAATTTAAAATTGGTGTACTCAGCGCCCTGTATTGCAAGGGTTGCGGTAGTGCACCCCTGGATCTGCACCGACTGCGACCCAGAGGCGAGGGAGATGGTTTGGTGCGCCGGGAAAATTGGGAGCGAGCTGCGTCTTACCATATCCGGGTGAATGAAGCTCTCTGTGTTCCCGGAGTTGAAAAGGCAAGGCATCTCGTGCCCGTTTACCCGGATGGACATCATAGAGCTCCGGAGGTGCTTGGGTCGCGACTGGTCCAGGGTGACCCCGCTGAGTTGCGGGTAGCCGGCGTGGTCGGAGGTGCTCTGGGCGGCTCTGCGATGGCTGCCCTTGTTGATCGTACGCGTCGAGCAGCGTCGCAGATGGCGGCCAAGATGGCGTCCCCCGTTGGTCGAGCGTAGCAGGCGGTGAGGAAGATGGCGTCCAAGATGGCGTCCCCCGTTGGTCGAGCGTAGCGGGCGGTGAGGAAGATGGCGTCCAAGATGGCGGTCTCCATGGGTCGCACGTGGCCGGCCGCGTGGGGGAGGATGGCCAAGATGGCGGCCCCCGTGAGTCGCACGTGCTGTGAGGGCTGGAAGATGGCTGACCCCACAGACAGCTCGATGACGCGTCTGCAGGGGGCGGAGTCGGCAGACAGACACGCTGCCGCACTGCGGGGCCTGCGGGCCTGTGAGTCTGAGGATCGGGCCTGTGAATTAGAGTTCTTGGACCTGGCCAGGCAAACTTTAGCAAAATGTCCTTTTCTCCTGCAGTTCGCGTTACGGGCCGGGCAGTGTTGCCGGGGGTGTTGGGTCTGGCCGCAGAAATAGCAGGGTAGCCCCCCCATGATGGGTGGGCAGCCGCGTGGCACAGGCCTGGGGTAGTCTCTGGTCGGGGGTCCACGATGGTGTCGCGTGGTCCGCCGGGAACGCGTTAAGGCTCTGGAACCCAGAGAGAAGGCTAACTTTACCGTCTGATCCAGGTCCAGGGCCACCTTTTCGAGTCGGCGCTGTCTCACATAGTTGGACCGGACACCCGCCAAGTAGACGTCTTGGACGACGAGTGCCATATGTTGAGTGGCCGTAACAGCCTGGTAGTTGCAGCTGCGTGCGAGGATTTTGGATCGCGTAGGTAGTCTTCTAGCGATTCCCCGGGTCGCTGGCGGCGAGTGGTGAGGATGTGTCACGCGTAGACCTCGTTCACGGGCCGTACATAGAGGCGTTTGAGCATCGCGAGGGCGTATGTGTCGGAGGCCTCGTCGAATTGAACAGAGATTCGATGGCTCACCCGTGCGTGGAGGAGACTCAGCTTCTGTTCATCGGTGATGGAAGGCGTGGAGAAGGCTGCGAGATCGGCCTTGAAGCAGCGGAGCCAGTGCGAAAAAATTTCTTTCGCCTCCGCGGCCTGTGGATCGAGTTCCAGTCGCTCAGGTTTGAGGGCCGATTCCATAGTTGGGTTTAAGTTGATTAAATTGATGAGACCATCAAATCACTCGAGACAAGAGTAGAAGTAAACCTTGCCTTTAATCAACTTAGAACAGTGCCTGCCTGCGACTGAACCAATGCTGAGAACCGCCTACAGGTTGACTGCTCTTTATACCTCCCTTCAAGGGGAGGAACCATGGGCGGAGCCCATACATACCCCAACATGTTCCCCTATGGATAATGCCATACAATGGCCCATAGGAGAAGCCCACAAGGGCAACAGCACAGATACAAATACACTGGTGGATTTTTGGTGTAATACATTCACCACAACGTGTTTATTGAACTATTAACACAGTTAATGAGTTTGACTCTCTGCTAATCTAACTGTAGTAACTCAATCTAACTGTGTTAGCTTGCTGTAAGCCATGTGCTGTGGTGTGATGCTGCTGATCAACCCCGTCTAACTCTCTCGATGTCTGTCTGTGGGAAGAGGCAGGGTGTGAGTGACTCATCCCTTTTATAGTGTTTATGTCATGCCCTCTTGTGGTGATGCCACCTCTTGAGTGTCCTGACTGCCCATTGGTTGTGTCCTATTCTGAGTGTTCATTGGTTGCAGATTTGCCTATCAGGGGAAGAACAGCGGTAGCAAGGAGTCATTTGGAAATGAGGGTGCTGATTTTTAACGAGCGGTGTTGTCGGGTGAGGGGTCAGTGAAGGGGGAGCGAGCTCGGGGGTGGATGGGGGCCGGGGTGGGCGCAGTTTTGAGCCGAGTCGGGGGGGTACAACGGGCAGGGTATGGTGGGAGAGGGGTGGGAGGGGGCGGAGGAAGGGGGTATGGTGGGAGGGGGTTAGCAGGGGGTGGGGGATGGAGGAAGGTGTCTGGTAGCCGATTGGCTGAGCTTGTGGAAGGGAAGCATTTATGTAAACAAGCAACAAACCGAACAAATAAGAGCCGAAGCGGAATTGTACAACTCTGCTTTCAGCGGCTCCGAGCCCCTCCACCCGAGCAAAATCCGTCTCCAGGATATCAGGGAGGCGCAGGCCAGAATGTCAGCCCCCCCCCCCCCCCCCCCCCCCTCCCCCCACCCTCGGACTCCCGGATCTCCTGACACTCCGAAAATCGCCATCTCGAGACTCGGGGCAATCATCCAAGATGCCTTTGCCTTTTCTTCTCATTTCAGACCACAGCGGCCGGTATCAAAATGTCAAATTTGTAATTTAAGGGGGCATAACTATGATTCAGGGTGGGAGATTGGGAGATATAGGAGGGATGTCCGAGGTCAGTTCTTTACTCAGAGAGTGGTTAGGGTGTGGAATAGACTGCCTGCTGTGATAGTGGAGTCGGACACTTTAGGAACTTTCAAGCAGTTATTGGATAGGCACATGGAGCACACCAGAATGACAGGGAGTGGGATAGCTTGATCTTGGTTTCGGACAATGCTCGGCACAACATCGAGGGCCGAAGGGCCTGTTCCGTGCTGTACTGTTCTATGTCCACCCTCAGCATCTCGGACATTCCAGCCGCGAACCCCTGCCAGAACCCCTGCAGCTTCGGACAGGCCCAGAACATGTCGATGTGATTGGCCGGCCGCCCCGCACACCCCTCACACCTGTCCGCTACCCCCTGAGAAAACCTTCTCGTCCTCGCTATCGCCATATGTTCCCTGTGGCCTACTTTAAACTGAGTGAGGCTGAGCCTCACTCCCGACATTCACCCTCCGCAGGGCCTCAGCCCACGTCCTGGCCTCCATCTCCCCTCCCAGCTCCTCCTTCCGCTTATGCTTCATATCCCCCACCAGGGCCCCCTCCCCAGCCCATCAGCTCCTTGTATACCTCGGACACCTTCCCCTCCCCATCTCCCCCTTCAGCAGCACCTTGTCCTGCAACCCCAGGGGCGGTAACCTGGGAAACGACGGCAACTCTCCCTTTACAAAATCCCATCCTGCCCCCTACTTGTCTGCTTCCTTGATGTTCACTCTGACAAAGGAAGGTTCAGACGTGGAGATAACTTCAACACGTTTATTAAACTATTTACAATTCTCCTACTCGGATTCACAACTACTGTTAATCCTGCTATAGTTACTCAGACTGACGAACCAGTCTGCTACAATCCACAGGGTGGGTGTGATGTTGAATCAACCCTGTGTCTGTACTCACTGAGTGTCTCCACTGGAAAGAGGAAGATCATGTGTGCTGTGTCCTTTATATATGGGTTGGTGTAATGCCCCCCTGTGGTGGTGTCACCTCTGTGTGTATCGTGAATGCCCATTGGTCGTGTCCTATCTCACTGACCTATTGGTTGAATGTCTGTGTGTCATGTCTCTGGTGCGCCCTCTCGTGTCTAGCTAGTCTACGTGTATTTACATTAACCCCTTGTGTATCTACCGTGATGCATATCCCCCCATACTCTCACAGCCGGCACCACCACAGGGTTCACGAACTGCGAGAACGGCAGAGGCGCCGTCAGCAAAGCCCCTAAACTCGTTCCCCGACAAGAAGCCGCCTCCATCCACCCCCCATACCGACCCCTCCCCCACTACCCATTTCCTGACCATTGCAATGTCAGCCGCCCAGTAATGATTCATTATATTCGGCAACGTCAGCCTCCCCCTCCCTCGCCCCCCCCCCCCCCCCCCCGCTCTGAAAACGCCCCCTCCACCCGCGGGGTCTTCCCCGCCCACACAAACCCCAAAATCAACACATTGACTTTTTTCAAAGAATGACTTTGGGACGAAGTTCCGGAGGTTCGGAATTAGAAACAGGGACCTCGGCAGCGCCGTCATCTTCACTGTCTGCACCCGTCCCACCAGTGAGAGCGGCAGCAACATCCCAACTCTTAAAATCCCCCTTCACCTGCTCCACCAGCCCGGCCAGGTGAAGCTGCGCCCAGCCCCGTCCCACCCGGATGCCCAATTCGCCCCCACCACCTTGAAGGCAGCTCGTCCAACCTCCTCTCCTGCCCCCTGGTCTCAATCGGGAGCGCCTCACGATTTCCCGTGTTCAGCTTCTGTCCGGAAAACCGGCCAAAGTCCTTCAAAATTCCCATAATTCTGCCCTTGGTGGGTCCGAAATATATAGCAACAGGTCATCTGCGTACAGCGAGACCCTGTGCTCGATACCCCCCCACCCACCCCCGCACAATCCCTCTCCAATCTGCCCAAACCCGAACCGTCCCGCTGACACTCCCACTCCACCCAATTGACGGCCCTCTCTGCGACCATCGTCACTGCCACCTGCACTTCCTGCCCCTCCGGGGGCATCATCATCACGTTAAGTAACCTCCTTCCATTCGCTGACACCTGCCTCCCCTTCACACACCCTGTCTGATCCTCACTCATCCCCCCCCCCCCCCCCCCCCCCCCCCCCCCCCCGGGGCACAGTCCACGAAGCCAACACCTTCACCAAGATCTTAGCGTCCACGTTCGACAGCGATATTAGACGGTAGGATCGGCACTGTTCCGGATTCTTATCTTTCTGCAACGTCAGAAAGATGGACGTCCGCGATAATGTAGGGAGGAGCTCCCCTCTCTCCCTCGCCTCATCAGCAAAGGCCCCAAATCCCCTTTTTGTAATACTCCGCCGGCACTCCATCTAGGCCCAGGGCCTCAACCCTGGGAAAGTCCAACCGTCCAAAAATGGTCGCACTCCCCTCCCCCACCCCTACCGCCCCCCCCGGCTCGGGGACTCCGTCTCACATGACTTCCTATACAATTCCACGAACGCCCCGTTCACCCCGAACCAGGTCCGGAACCACCCCTGCCTGTCATGTTCTTCACTCTTCCAATCTCTCTCGCCGCCTCCTGCTCCCTACCTCGGTGGCCAAGCATCCTGCTGCTGGCCTTCCCCCACCCCCCCCCCCCCCCCCCCCCCCCCCGTACTCGCGCACCGCCCCCTCTGCCACTGCCCCACCGCCCTCCCCGTGGACACCGATCCAAACTCCAGGCTGGAGCCCCTGCTCGCCTTCAACAGCCCTGGCCGCAAGGGGCCTCCGAATACCTCCTGTCCACTCTCAGAATCTCTTCCAGCAGCCCTTCCCCGCTCCCTGTGCGCTCGAATTGAAGTAACCCCCCTGTGGTAGGATGGCTAGGGAGATCACATTACCTCAGAATCAGGCTGCCATTGGTACAGCAGTCCCACCGCCCATTGGCCCAGGCAAGTCATGTGCCTCTCTGCCAATTGGCTGTGGCTGGTCATGTGACTCCCCTCCGATTGGCCGAGAGGATGGTTATAAAAGCTCGTACCATGCGGCACTCGGCCTTTCCTTGTACAACCACCGCAGGGCTCACATCTAGCTTATTAAAGCCTCTCTACGACTCGTGTCAGATTGATGGTAGATCACCACCCCACCCCCCCCCCCCCCTCCACATGATCAATGGTGCGAGTCCATGTCCAGAACCTTTCCCAGCACCCGCCTCATAAACCCCACGTCATCTCAGTTTGCGGCATGAACGTTGACCCCCCACTCTCCAAATCCGCCCCACAATGCTCCCCACCTCTAACGCCACCTGCTTGTTCACCAATACCATCCCCCCCCTCCCCCCCAACTCGTCTTTATATCCAGTCCCGAATGGAACACGGCCCCGCCGTCCTTTCCTCAGCCTCGTCTGGTCCCCGATCTTCAGGGGCGCGACTTGTAAAAAGAAAAAAGCCACGTCCGCCCTCGAGCTCCTCAGGCGTGCCAATGCGCCTGACCGATTGACCGGCCCGTTCGGCCCCCTCACGTTCCGCGTGAGCAGCCTGCTTGAGGGGCACCCCTCACCCCCACCCCTGCCGACCAACCATATCCCTTATTGGGCAAACCCCCCACCCCGGCCCGCGCCACGCCCATCCTCGGATGACCATCCCACCATCGCTCCCTTTCCCGCTGCGCCCCACTGGGGGAAAGGGAATCGCTGACACACAGAAGGGGGGGGGGTGGTGCGTTCCTTACCTAGCCTCACCACGCGGAGCGTGACTTTGTACTCCACCCCGTCAACCCGGCACACGTATGGGCCCGCGTCGCGGTGGCGGAGGCGGATGATCACCAGGGAGGCCCCCCTCACCAACGAGACCCCGTAGCCCCGACGCAGAAACACCTGGTCGAGCAGCCCCGAGGCCGACGGTTGGTCAGAGGGCGTCCTTCCCCACTGCCACCTGTACGGGCCGGCACCTGGCAAGCCGCACGGAATCCACACATCATCGTCAGCGCAGGCGTTCAACGTCAGCAACCCTGCGGGAGCCAAGGAAAGAGGACTGAAGAAAATAACGGGAATTAAGGGGCTTGTATGTGAGAAAGAGAGAGAGTGTGTGTGAGAGAGAGAGAGAGAGTGTGTGAGAGAGAGAGAGAGAGTGTGTGAGAGAGAGAGTGTGTTGGAGAGTGAGAGGGTGTGAGAGAGAGAGAGAGAGCGTGTGAGAGAGCGTGTGTGAGAGAGAGAGTGTGTGAGAGAGAGAGTGTGTGAGAGAGAGAGTGTGTGTGTGTGAGAGAGTGTGTGAGAGAGAGAATGTGTGAGAGAGAGTGTGTGAGAGAGAGTGTATGTGAGGGAGAGAGTGTGAGGGAGAGAGTGTGAGGGGGAGAGAGAGTGTGTGAGAGAGAGAGTGTGTGAGAGAGAGAGTGTGTGAGAGAGAGAGTGTGTGAGAGAGAGAGTGTGTGAGGGAGAGAGTGTGTGAGAGAGAGTGTGAGGGAGAGAGTGTGAGACAGACAGTGAGAGAGAGAGTGTGTATGCGAGAGTGTGAGAGAGTGTGCGTATGAGAGAGTGTGTATGTGAG